>NC_080721.1:9406049-9506049 GCF_019097595.1 Hemibagrus wyckioides | reverse complement strand
ATGGTCAAACACACTCTTAAACCTTGTGGAAAGCCTTCACAGAAGAGTTGAAGCTGTTATAGCTGCAAAGGGTGGGCCAATTTCATATTACATTCATGTGCATGTAAAGGCAGCTCCCAGTTTTGGCCTGGCTCACAGTCTCCGCTCTAATTCATCCCAAAGGTGTTGAGGTCAGGACTCTGTGCAGGCCAGTCAAGTTCCTCCACACCAAACTCACTCATCCATGTCTTTATGGACCTTGCTTTGGTCACTGGTGTACAGTCATGTTGGAACAGGATGGGGTCATCCCCAAACTGTTCCCACAAAGTTGGGAGCCTGAAATTGTCCAGAATGTCTTGGTATGAAGCTGAAGCATTAAGAGTTCCTTTCACTGGAACTAAGGGGCCGAGTCCAACCCCTGAAAAACAACACCTGAATTCCTGATACACTTGATTTGGAGAGTTTTGGCAATATAGTATACCACTAAGTAATCAAAAAATGATTCTAATAAGGTCTTCATTAATTATTACACACTAAGACCTACTGCCATACTGCCAAAACCATACTGACCTCTTATCCATTTTTGTACCACTGTGTTATCTGCATGTATCAGTGACGAACACGGTCCTTACGCAGTCATTACAGAAATATCTACAGATCACAGATTACTCACTTGGAAAGTATTTAAGCATTATTTAAGGAACAGTATCACCAAAACATCTTTGGTGTAGCGGATGCATAGATAATTGTTATAAATGACCATGTTATAAATTATGTGACATAAACTTTATTCATTTACTTTTTTTGGAATATACTCTTAGTGAAGAGAGCTGAAAACTGTCAAAAAAAAAAAATGATGCAACTATAGTAACAGTGCTAAAGAATGTACAGCTGTTTACAGTGTGAAAATATTAAAATATTTCTGAGTACAGATGTTAAAAACATTTAAAACTATTCATGTGACTGATTTGTGACCAGACAGGATGTTATTGATTCAGTATGAACTAATCACAATAATAATACTTCAATTTCATCTAAATGTGTGTACAGACGACTTCTCCCTCCTCGTGTTATAATGCTGAGAGAAGAGAGTTATTTATAGCGATATCACGATGGTCCCTGATATGATTTGATAACAAGCCTCTCTCCTTTCCCCAAGCTGTGAGAGAGGAGCAGAAGGCCCTCCCGTGGCCGTTCATCCGCTCCACGGCCGCTCCTCAGTCCCCTCCTCTGGCGGCATCCTCCCCGTTCTCTCGCTCCCTGAGCGTGGGCTCGTCCCCCAACCGCACTCCTCATCCACAACCTCACATCCCTCCACACATGGTCGACAACTGCAGGACAAAACGCACCAGGTACGCACCGCTCCTCTTCACCTTTGACCTTTCTGAACATTAACACCCGCTCAATTCACAGTAGATTGGTTACTGTACTTGGAGACACATACGTTCCTGCAGCCTATAACATTTAGCCGAAGTAACGGTGACCGTTTGAGTCTTTGTGGTCAGTAAGGACACTTTACAAATCCCTCTTATATACCTTCCCTTCACTACTAAACACCTTTATCGACAAGATAGCCGCTTACGTCACAAGAATATGAAATGGGGACCGGATATGTTTGTATGAACTCGCTGTTCACAGCAAGAAGCCACTTCCTTTTGAACTACATTTTGCTAACCACCTAACTAGCATACTCCCTTGTTAACCAGCTAGATGAATAATGATGATGATTAAATCACACGTCCATTCACCTGCACTTACTACTAATAGAAATAAAACTCTTAAAGATGTGCTGATTTAGGAAACTAATCAGTGATGGGTTGTTGTGATGAAATGGATTACTAATCCCTGTTACCACCCTGGTGTTGGCTATTTTCTGCTAAAAGTGTTAAATCCTGAAGTGTTTATATTTCTTCAACCATAGAAGTACTTACTTTAGATAGAAAGTCTGAAAGATGAGTTTGTTCCGTTTATCACTTGTTCCAACAGCTTTAACCAGTCGTTCTCTCACCAGTCTCTCCTTTCACTGGCTAGAAATTAATAAGGGAAAAAGTAAAGCTTGTGATTTTACCAAGAAACCCAAAATCCTACAGACTTTCCCATGGCGAAAAAAACGTTATCGAATTCTGACACTGGAGACTCCTTCCATAATCGTTAAATAAACGTCTCCTTATTTTTCCATTTATTGTTAGCCTTATGTTATTGCGGCATATCCGCCAAACCAACCCGCCTTGTGTTGTTTCATTAGAACCAATAAAGTATTTGTATAAACACACGAATATAAACATGTGACTTGCCTTGTACCCGGACCTCCTGTCAGAGCTGCTATTATAAAACATAATCACCGACCTCTGACCAATCAGAACCGAGACTTCGTATGCATAGCAGATCAAACGGAAGGCATAAGACTCGAGAGTGCAAAGTCCCTGCTCCTGCAGTTTACAATCATGTTGACTCATCCCTCATTTAAAGGTCACTTAACAAACTTCCAGTGAGCTGTTAAAGTATTAGCATCGCCTTCAAGACAGTGAGCGGTGTAATAAAATCCGTGTTGGAACGCAGCCTGCGACTGATTCGGTCAACAGCAGATGGAATTTCCTCTCATTAGTGTTTCATTGCTTACAGCACCTCTTGGCTCTTCCAAGCGAATCATTTCCTACTTACTTTCTAAACAGCTTCTCTTCCCTTTTCTCTCTCTCTTTCTCTTTTTTCTCTTCCACTTTCGTCCCTGCTTTGACATTCTCATTTTGTGCATGATTCCCTCCTCCGACCTCGCCCTGGCCCTGTTGCACACACACACACACACACACAACCCAACCTTTTCTTCCCCAATGCAATCGATTTCCATCTTACACAATGCTACATTCTTTTTTGGCTCGTATCTCTCTACAGTTCCCTAAATAGATCTCAGCTCGGCTTCCGTTGACCTTTAAACTTTTAACGCAGAACTTTTACGAGCCCGAAGATTTTTTAGCCATTTCTCGTCCGGTTGTGTGATTCGGTCCGTGTATGGATGTGGAAATCGCCGGAATTGCTCTTTTAGGGATGTGAAAATACGAACCCTGGGTTTTTTTTTTTTGTTTTTTTCGTAATATATGGCAACGAATGAAAAAAGGAAGTAACTTGTAACTTAGAGTAGATAGGTTTTTGAAATTTCCTTGTGTTTACTTCATCATGGAGCAAACCTGTTAGTGATTACAGAAGTGTAAATTCTCCCTGAAATCCCCTTTCCTGTGGTTCATGTTTAATAAATTTGTCCTGATACTGAACTTTGATCTCCAATAAAAAAACAAAACAAAAAGCACTTCAACAAAAATGTCAGTTTAATTATTTGTTGACGCCCATGAACCGGATTAGACGTCAGTGTGTGCTTCACTGAGCTCAGGAAAGAAGAAATACTGCACATGAAGTGGGATGTTAAAAGTTAAGTTCCACGGTCATTGCATTCCTTATTATTTTGTCCACTTAATGTTATGTCCATGAGCTATATAAGTTTGAGTTCCTAATTATGTTTCTTTCATTTGGATTTTTCCTCTTACGTCCTGTCATCATTTTCTTTTCTTTATGGCATGCCCCCTCCATTCCTTCATCCCCTCCTCCCCTCCCCTCCGTGTGTGTCCACTTCCCCCCCCATCATCACCTTTTAGTGCTCAGGGTTTGGTTGCCAGAAACAACCTCTACAGTCGTCATGTGAACAGCCGAGGCCTCGGGCTCTTAATGGCAGAACAGCTGAAGCTGCCAGGTAAATGAACTACAAGTGAACTAGCACTGTGTAGCGTTTGTGTGTGTGTGTTGGGGGGGAAGTTAGTGTGGTCTACAGAGCACTCCATTTCCTAGGTGTTTACTTGTTAGTGGTTGTTGTGTGTGTGTGTGTGCTTCCTCAGGGTTGAAGCCAGCTCTCAGTGAGAGAGTGTGTGACGCAGGGGGACAGGCTGACGCACTGGGACACACAAACACAGCAGAAAGGTTGGCGTGAGAGTTTTAGACTTCCGCTACAAATTGGGAGAAATAGCGTGAGATTCCTTTTTTATTCATCTTCAGTCTTTTTCCTCACAAACTTGTCTCAGATACTTCTGTTCCTTCTCTCTCTGTAGAACACACACCCAGGGCTCATCAGTGTTCCTGCCACCGCTCCAGGGAGACCCCAGACAGCAGGCTTCTGACCAGACAGCTCTAAACCACATGAACAGCACGCTGGATACGAGAACAGAGAGGAAGTCGAGGAATGAGGAACGACCGACGGAGATGGAGAGAGACGGCTGGTCTTCCTGGACCGTAGGCGAAAAGCGATGCACGGCCCAGTGGGTCAGACAGAAACATGAATTCCGCAGCACGCGGCCATGGTGACGTGAGCACAAGAAGAAAAGCTGCTCGGAGATCAGAGAGAAGAAGGGAAATCGAGGATATTGGGAGGGGGGTTGGTGTTTAGGGAAGCAAAACAAAACAGGGACAAGAAAAGCATGAGACGAAGAGCTTCCTGTAGAAAGCTAAAACGGGACATTTCAAAAGCCATAAAGAAAGCACACAAGATGTGAACTCAGTGTGGCAGCTAGAGGTTTGCAGCCATGCATTAAATGCCTCGATTTTGTAACTATTTAAGCAGTATTATGTGAAGTCAGGGATTTTTTTGTATTTCATAATAAACTAAAAGCAAGCGAATCTTATTTATTTATTCATTTATTTAACCACCATTACCTAAATTCACACAAACCGTGACAAAATCTTATCAAAGTACTATCCTTTATAGGACAGACAAGCCCAACTGATACATCCAAAAAAATTATACAGTCAAGAAATTGAAACTCTCGCGTCTCCGCAAGCAGCCGGTTTTGCACAGAACTTAACTTTTAATCCGAAGTTCTTCTAAAAAGACAAAACAGTCAGGGTGGGATTTCACACACAGTTAACTTGGTGACATTTCCAGCTCTCAAACAATTGTGGAAAGCCAGTCTCGCTCGATAACACTCACTTGTGTGGATGTGTCCTGCAGCAATTTTTTTGTACTCCACGAGAGACAGTAACAACGGCGAGAACGTAAAAAACAAGACAGCGGTATCTCGTCACTGATGTAGAAGGATCAGAAACAATAAAACATGCTGCGACTTCTGTTTAGGGATCAGATTCTTCAGAAAACCTGATTTATTTCTTAACGTCTCAAACTGATAGAGATATAAACAACAGCGAGGAATTCTATACACAAGCCTGGTGCTTTGGGTCACTTTACAACTGTCACTGGTCTCCTGCCAAACACGCTTGTTGACTCAGGTAGGAAGGAATTCCTGGAAAATGTCATGATATTCCTGTACATCCAGTGCTGTGACCCTATGAGAGGAGGCCGATCTCGCCTGACAGGTTGTTGCTTTCTGTTAGCTCACTGAGGCATGATGGGAGATAACATCTTAGGTAATGATTACAAGTTAGTGCACGCATGAGCTAGCATAAGACTACAGTGTAAAGAAGACATCTGCGCCCCTCCCCCCCTCCATTCATTTAATCCGCTATACTATTTCTGTCAATATATTAAGTTGAGAACAGGAAAAAAAAAATAAAAAAGGTTTTGCTTATTCTATCGTTATTAATTCTTTATTATTTTCAAGCTAGAGTTCACAATAAGCGCCGTCTGTGCCCCCGTCTTCATCAGTCTATATGTCTAAATGCCCTCCTCGACCCACGCCGTCTTAGTGAGCGTCCTGTAGGAGTGTGAGGTAGATGTTGGACTGCAGGAAGCGAGGGTAACAGTCAAATTCCAGTAGGGCTCGTATGCGTTTCTGAGCGTGGGACAGGGAGCTGCGGGATGGAGCTTTCAGCAGCTGCAGCGTCAAATCTCGAGTCTTGCTGTCCAGATTTACCTGAAAGGGACGACGAGACGGAGTTAGGAAAACAAACCGACACTCGCATTACATACACACGGGGGCTGCGTCACAGCTCTACACACACGCGCGCGCAATATCGGTCAAAGGTTAACTAAATACCTGATACTTGTTATCGCCTTGAAGATATTCTGCTCTAAAGTATTGTGCTAATGTCACTTTCTTACCTATTAATCCATTTGCAGAAACTGATTCGAAGAAAAAAAAACTCATCCTTATGACAGAAACGTCATCACAAGTTTGACTCCTGATGACCATCACAGGAGACCAACTGATGACCAACGTCATCACAAGTTATCACAAGTTTGACTCCTGATGACCATCACAGGAGACCAACTGATGACCAACGTCATCACAAGTTATCACAAGTTTGACTCCTGATGACCATGCCTGGCTGGGCGTTCCACATTTCTTTACTTTCTCTTTGCATTACTTTCTCTCTGTGTCAATCACAGTAGGTAATCATGGCTGTCTGTGTGCTCATGTATGAGGAAGAGGATAGATAGCGATTTCCTCAGTGTCTTATACCGCCTTTGATGCACCCTGAGAAGATTTTGCCGATCTTGGAGAATGCATGTCATTGGCAGACGCCTTTATCCAGAGCGACTTACAACTAAGCAATTGAAGGTCAAGGGGCCCAACAGTGGCAGCTCAATGGACCTGGGATTCAAACTCACAACCTTCTGATCAGTAGCCCAACACCTTAACCACTAAGCTGGCAGGTGAACAAAATACGTTTCTCTTAAGGAGTTTTTATGGCTGAAACAATACTCAAAACTCTTTTATTCATCAGACAGAAATACAGCAAATGGAAAAAGGAAAACAACGTTTGCCCCTAAGACAAAGTAGGCAAATATATCCCGTTTATCAACAGGTATCTTTGTTTACTGCTAAAACTTTTTCAAAGCTTTTAGTAAACAAGTGGGGAAGAGTATTTGTTGTTCTTGAGTGAACGTACGCTTTGCTAAATCCTCTCTCTGTTTATGCTAAGCCTGCAGTGTGTAGCGAACACATCCCCCTTCTCATGTGAGTAACCCTGTGTTATCTGTTGTGCATGACGAACACACACATTGTTTGTCAAACAGACTCGGCTGCAGAAAAAAGCATTTCAGATTCAGAAGTCCCGAAAACTCTTTAAGCCAGTGTAGAGCTGAATTAAAGAGGAATAAAAATTAAAAAAAAAAAAAAAAAAGGTGAAGGAGATGTTTACTGAGCATTTCTGGAAGGAGTCTCCAGTGTCAGTGCAGACCACAAGAACCGTATTGTATGTGTCAGATATTCTATTTTATATATCTTATAACAGATGATCGTGGTGCAGACCGACCTCACGAGGTGCCCCAGTCTGAATGTAGGTGGCGTTGATCTCCTTGGCGCGTCGGCCCAGGCTGAAGGTGTTGGACGAGTGACTGTATTGCTCGCAGGCCAAGTAGAACTGCAGGTTCTCCTCGCAGAACTGTGAGCGCAGGAATGCGCTAAACACAGACAGGGCCACTGAGAGAGAAGGAGCGAGAGGAAGGGAGAACGGGTTAATGGATGTCTGTTATCACAAAACAGTCCCAGAGGACCGAGAGGAGGTGAGGGGGGCAGTGGAGAGGAGACACAGATGGGACGTTCACACAGTGTACACACACAAACACAGACATGCACGCAGACAAGATTTAAAAAGGCAGTACACCAAACAGCTGACATTTTAACTTTTTAGCATTCTCATTGTTTTTCCTTTCCCGGTTATAGTCGACACACTGTTTGTCCATGCAGTGCTGATTGCTTCATTTTCTTAAGGAAAAGAAACCATGGGTGGAGAAAGGAAAGAGCAGAGGATATTGCCAATGCAGATGTTACAACATACTGTAGACATGTTTCACATATGATCTGAACAAATAAAATAAGTGAGTATGAATGTACTCCACACACACACACGTCATGTGTATTGAAGGAGTTTCATTTAAACATTAACTCTACGGTGTCCTAAAAGTATCTAGCAAAATTAACACACCTTTCAGCTAAATATAACAAATCCTCTACATAATTGCCTTGTCTTTTATACACACACACACACACACACAGAGTCATCTCTCCCCCTCACGATGGTGTTCACACATCTGGTGCTATTCATCTAACTGCATAAATAACATGCAAATAACATCAGCTGAGACCTAATTTGATCATCCGATGGAAAGTCCAGGAATAGAAACCTTTGTGGCTCCTAGTAAACAGATAAAGCATCATTGGACACTTATAACTTTTATCAAACAAATCTGTACTGAGTGGAAACACGGAATTTATTTCACAGACCCTTGGTACACGAGAGCTGTTAGACGATACACACTTTCCTTTTCTTTTTTAGCGTTGAAAGGTTCTAACACCTGACAGAGGAGAGAGCGTGATGTCGTGTAAAAACTGCCTGGAAAGATGTGGCTTGGAGACAAGAACATATGCTCATCCTCCACTTTGTTAGAAACACCTGCACGTTTATATAATTATCCAATCAGCCAATCATCTGTCATCAGAGCAATGCATAAATGACTGGCGTTTTATATCAAACAATGGAATGGAAGGAATATATTTCAGAAAGAGCCTCTAGATGTCAAACAACAACAACAAAAATAAAGTGAGCAGAGGTTCTGTGGGTGGAAACACTGTGTTGTTAAGAGTGGTCTGAAGGATTCAAGCTAACAGAAACTCAGATATCCACTCTTTACAGCTGTGCTGCACTGAAAAGCATTTTAGAATGCATAATAAGTTGAACCTACACCAGCAGAAGATCACATCAGGTTCCTCTCCTGTCATTGAAAACAGGATCAGGAGCCTACAGTGGGTACAGACTCACCAAAAATGGACAGGGGAAGATTAGAAAAACATTGCCTGCTTTTATAAATCTGCTGTGAATCGATTTCTTCTCGGACGGTAGGGTCAGAATTTGGAATCAGTAAGATCCAGATCTGCCTTTTGTTACCAGTCCAGGCTGGTGGAGGTGGTGTGATGGTGTGGGGAATGTTTTCTTGTTACTCAACAGGCTTCTTAATACCAATCGAGCATGTGTCAGCCGTATCTGAATGTCAGTGGCTGTGCATGTGCATCTCTTTACAGCAACAATTTACCTATCTCATAATGGCTACTTTCCATGAACACAACAATGAGTTCAGTGTACTATAATGGCCTCTGCAGGATCCGACAGAGCTCTATCGACATGTTGCAGAATTGGGACACTAAGAGCAGACAAATCTGTGGTGATTACGTGATGCAATCTCTTAAAAATGGACCAAAGGAACGCTTCCGTCATCTTGCAGAATCCACGCCATGATGAATTAACTGAAGCTATCTTTGCTAAGAGTGCTAAGAGTATCACAGAGTGATTCTGATACAGACTTAAGGTTTTAAAGTGATAAACAATGTCAATTTTTTTTTGTACTAGAAAGGCTGCAGGCTTTCAAAAGCCGCCATACACGATCTGCACTCGCTCCAAGCATAACCGGTCAAACAAGCAACAAAGGTAAGCCTATCTCTGATGTCATCAACAGATCACTGCAGTCCACAAAAGCTTCAGTAATACTCTGGACACAAGCACCATTTAGTTAACTGAAACGAACTCAATTAAAGAAATGCCGTTGCTCGTTTTACCTCTGTTGTTGAGAACGACGTCGAGCGACTCGGCCCATTTCTCCAGCTCTGCCCTGCTGAGCAGGGTCTTCGCGTGACCCACCTGACTCCACTGCTTAGTGAAGCGAGACCGCCGCTGTTTGGTACTAAACATGAGTGAGAAACAGGGTGATGAGGAATTATTTAGCGAAATAAAATAAGGCTCAAATAAGGGAGGGAGGAAAGAAACACTTGATAATGAAACTAAAATTAAAAAAGGAAACAGATAATATATGAAAGTATGACATAAAAATTGTGAGTCTCAGTTTCAACGGATCCAAAACAGCCACACCCACATATTTGGCACAATTAACCTTCTGAAGAAAAGTGTTTACACTGCATTAGGAAGAGCATCATTAAACCTATTGTCATAATGTTTTGGCAAGTTTCAACCGATCCTACCTGCTTTCCTGCTCTTTGGGCTCCGGTACTGTGAGATTGGAAGCGTGGGGGCTCTACGGAGAAAGAGGAAGGAGGAAGTGATTCTTCAAACAAAAGCAAATCAGGTCAAATTTCTTCAGTTCTCTTTTTGTTCCATGGGGGACAAGATTCAAGTAGCGATTACACAACACTTCAGCTTCATTAACGTCATGGAGAAAATGGGACATGAGAACAGGAAAAGCGTTGAAGTGCATCAAATAGAGATGAGGGTTCCTTAAAACGGCCTTTCAATTGGTTTGCGCTGGGCTTGATTGGGTCCTTCCCTGAAACCATCCTCATGTCGAGGGTTATTTAGTGGCTTCTGTTCTCAGTGCTGTGTCAACAGAATGAATGAAGCAACGACGCACATGACCGCACTGAAACACAGCTATCAATATGAAAAAAAAAAAAAGTCCAAGTAAACAAAATGCCAGAAGAAAAAGGTTCAATGGCTGATGCAAGTCAGAGTCTGAGAAGTGCACAAACATCTGAAATGAAGCAACATCTGAGCTAAATTTATCATGTTTACACTTGTTTCAGACTGTTTCAGATTACTACCTGAGCCACATCCTTCATTTGAGAGAATATATATATATAACACATTTCCAGGCAGAGAAAACATCCTGAATGGATTCCCTAAAGATTTACACTGCTCATAACCAGGCTCACCTTTCCCAAGAGACATCCCAAGACTCTTATACACAATGTATTCATACCGATCATCCTTTCAACACACTTATCTTTACTCTTCTACACCTGGATACTCTAATGATTCATAAACCAATCACCTAGAAGAGCACGAGTTCCTTCTCATCTCTTTCTCATCTTGTCTCATGGAGTTTACTCTCCACCGTCACCTCTGGCTTGTTCCATAAAGATCTCTACTTGTAGCTGAACTAAAGATATGCTTTAAACTAGTAAAAACCTCCTTTATGCTGATAGAGACGTGAAAAACCACAGAAATTTAGACTTCCCTTTTTGAGTTCACTTCTCCTCTTACCTGACCAAACAGACTCTTCAGATGTAACTTGGCAGACGACAGCTTGGCCCGGACATGGTGCCGATTCTGGTGCGTCCCAGAGCTTGAGTGAAAAGATAAAGGATTCAGCGTGGATGTGGACGATGGGGACGGTGACGGACTGTCGTCCTTCTCTACACTCTCACCGCTGCTGATGGCATGCGGCGCCAGCTGACTGTCACTGTACGCTTTGAAGCTTTCGTTGAGATTGGTGAGCTTGAGCATGCCAGGAGGTATGTTTTGATCTGTAAGATCCTCGACACTAAAGCTGAGCTCCTTGGTAAGACTCTTCGACGATCTGCTCACTGGGACCTGCGGAGCAGCCGGCGTAGCGGGCAGTGAGACGGCACCATGATCCACCTTGTTCCCCTGCCGTGGCGGGGTTTTACAGGTGCCGGATCCGTCCACTACATCAGCCTTATGAGACGCACTCTTCCAGGGAAAGATGTCCAGGCCCAGGAGAGATCCTTCTGAACTGAAGCGACGCATGACTACTTGTTCTGAGAAATAGATTAAAGATTTTTAAGGAAATACCAAGAGATCTGAGAAAGGACTGATATCAAATTGAGTTTTCAAGTACTTTTTTTTTTTATTGAATTCCTTGTTTTATAATTTAATTATAATTATAATTAATTTATAATCTAGGAAAATGAGCCCAGGGCTCAAAGGGGAATTACTTTAAATATCAGCAGTGCAACCTGTTCTTTTCCTCTCTCTCTTTTACTTCCATCACAACACTTTATGATGAATAATAAGACATTTACAGTGCAGTGGAACTTCACAGACATTACACCACACCACAGTAAGATGTCCATACAGCTGTACAAAGGAGGACTACACATTTTTGAGGTGACCGGTGGCATTTCCAAGCACAGATTGTTTACACACTTTTTAATGCTGGACCTCAGTGGACCTGCGGTCCTTCACCAAATCCGAATTAATATCCAGCATTTCAGGACGCTCAGCGTTTTTTACAAACACTTAAGAAAACAAAACAAATCTCCTAGAGAGAATTTATAAACAATACCTTATAATGACTCCAAGCTTCTTTTCCACATGGTAAGGTCCCCTCTTCAATACTGACGCTTCACACACACACACACACACACACACACGCCACGCGCGTCTGTCTCAACTTCCTCTGACAGTTTCAAAGTATACTGAATGGTGGATTTTTAAAACATTTAATACGACACTATTAACTTCTAACCATGATACACGGTAACAGCTAAACCCTGTGTAAAGCTAGCTCTGAGAAACTCGGCAGATTTTCCTTTCTCTTTTTTCTGTTTAGTGTTTCTCGTGAATATAAAAAACACACAAAAAACCAGAAACGCCCTCTTCACTTTAGGCCACGCCCACCGCCTAATCCAGTCCGAACTTGTCCGCGTTCCAGGCGCGAGCGACTGACGTTAGTGTGTTTCTTTTTACCCCCCCCCCCCCCACTTATACTCCCATAGCGACGAGCGCGCGTGCATACGGTTTATAACGACAACTTTAGGACGAGTTATTCTACATTTCAGGCATATTAATAAAGTGTACACTACACAATATGCTTCCTGAAGAAACCCCAGACGATCAGGTGACAGAGTTTTAATCCTACATGGACACACAAGTCTGCATACTAACACACTAGACAGCGCGTGCCATGATTTACACCCATTATCATGTAGACTAGAAGTTATTTATTTATTTATTTATTTATTTATTTATCATTTAGACTTCATGTAACTAGTGCTGAAGCCATGTTCAGTTAACTTTTACTACCTTACTGACATTCTATTAGACATCAGACATTACACGCACAAATAATACCTTCTATCAAAATGTCTTCCTTTAAATATTTTACATGATTATCATTCTTCGTCTACTACCCTCGATTTTCTCAAACGGCTCTGCTTATTTACATACCTTTAATATCACTGCAAAAGAAGGAGTGGCTCTTTTAGTTTCACACACACACACACAGACACACACACACACACACACACACACACTACTACTACTACTACTCTAGTGTGTAGTATAGATAGACTGAATACTTTAGTAATCCCTGAGGGAAAATGTTAAAGGATAATGTGCTAATGTTAACTAAGTTAAAAAAATTACTGAATGAATAAATGATGTTCCATTAAAAAATTATATATATATATATATATATATATATATATATATATATATATATATATATATATATATATATATATATATGAAATTCTTCCTCTTCTTCTTTCCACAAATGGCAGTTCTGAGACACATACCATTAATATCGATGTAAATAAGGAGTGGCTCTTTATTTACTCAGGCGCCACACGTTCAGACCAGCAGAGGGCGCTACAGACCAGCAATACACAGTTCTCTCTCTCTCTCTCTCTCTCTCTCTCTCTTTCTTTCTTTCTTTTACGAAATTATACACTAAATTGCCAAAAGTTTTGGGACACCCATCCAAATCATTGAATTCCTGTGTTCCAATCACTTCCATGACCAAAGGTGTATAAAATTAAGCACCTAGGTATGCAGACTGCTTCTACAAACATTTGTGAAAGAAAGGGTCGCTCTCAGGAGCTCAGTGAATTCAAGCGTGGTTCTGTGATAGGTTTCCACCTCCATTCGTAAAAATTCCTTACTACTCAATATTCCACGGTCAACTGTTTTTTTTTTTATGCCAACAAATTGGAAGCAATTGGGAACAACAGCCACAAAGTGATAAACCACATAAAATCACAGAGCGGATGCTGAGGCACACAGTGCACAGAGGCCGCCAACTTTCTGCAAAGTCAAAGCTACAGACCTCCGAACGTCGTGTGGCCTTCAGATTAGCTCAAGAACAGTGCAGAGAGAGTTTCATGGAATGGGTTTTCATGGGTGAGCAGCTGCATACAAGCCTTACATCACCAAGTGCAATGCAAAGCAGAGGAATGGTCAAATATTCCCATAAACACACTCCTAAACCTTGTGGGGAAACCTTCCCAGAAGCTGCAAAGGGCGGGACGACTCCATATTAAACTTTACAGATTAAGAAATGGGACGTCATTAAAATTCGTTTGCATGTAAAGGCAGACGTCCCAAAACTTTTGGCAACATAGTGTTTTCCGTAACTGTGCAGTGAGAAGTTAAAGAAACTGCTGATGAGATTAAGAAACAGAACAAACCTGAGATTGAACTTGATTCTACATCATTATTAACTATGACTTTTTTGATACAGCAGATGATATTTTCTGTTTCATTTCATCTATATTTTATCATGATTGAGCATATGGTGGAAGGAAACTCTATTCGTACTCGTTATGTCTAACCATCATTTGTTCATTGTTTGTGTTAAAACTGCATTAAATTCCTCAGGGAGATAATCTGCAGGTGTATGTGGGAGAAAAGGGCAAAAGGAAAGAAATGTGAAATGCATACGTATCCCTCTCTGAAATATATTCTACACCCTTAGGTTAGTGATATTTCAGTGATTCTGTCCCTCAGCTGCTCACTTTCCCTTTACAGTTCCAGCTGAATGAGCTGTGCCGCTTTCCTTGATTGGACTTTTTTTTTTCTATGCCTTCAATCTGCATGCAAATGCAGGGAGCAGCTGACTTTATAACGAGCTCAATCAGGTCTCCAGGAGGACTCCCGAAGTTTCATTTAACGCCTAACAAAAAATAAATTTGGGGGAACCTGTTTAGACTTGAAGAGAGAGCCGGAGACGTGAATGCGGGTTATTGTGCTGCAGTTGCAGAATGAGAATATAATTAAGTAATTAGACTTAGGTGAGTTTGCAGTGCTAACATATTGTTTTCATTTTCTTACAAAGATCATACATAATTACAGTGTAATCAGAGCAATTTACAAGGCAGCATTCGTTTTAGCAGTTGAGGGGGAAGGGCTCAGAGGTGGTTCAGTGGTAATCCAGGTATTTTAATTCACTGCTGGTGAGGTGGGAATACAGACCGAAAGAGATGACAGTCAATCGCAGGGCAACATGAACACACACATTCACACCTAGGAACAGTTTCTCATAGTCAGTTCATCTACCTGCATCATTTTGTCAGGAGGAAAGAGGAAACCTGAGGACCATGAGGAGCTGTACACTAGGTAATGCTATAGTACTTTTATTAATACCTTACATTATTATTATTTTTCATTTCTCACTTTTATCTCGAGCTAAGTGTTGGGTTTAAAGGAGAAAAAGTGGCTCTGTGCCAGTCCTAGGATTTTAACTCACAATATTCTGACTTACCTTAATAAAGATTATGCAATTCAGTATCCAATACTTCTGCTTGAACTCCTTCCTCACGTGAAGATTCTACTATGGAGCTATACCAGCCATGAAATTTGTGTATTCAAGTCAGGGTTACAGAGAAATAAATAAAGTTTGAAGCTGCAGGATGACAAAACGGTCCATTTATGTCATCCTTTGAGTGAGGAAGCAGATTTTCTTTCTTTTTTTTTTTTTACATATAAGTTGCAGAAGTGTTTGAGCTTGGAAACTGCATGTTCTGTAAAATTATTTATTCTACAGTGGTGCTGGATTCTCGATACTGATTAGTCAGAATACACTGATCAGGCATAACATTATGATCACCTGCCTAATATTGTGTTGCTGCCAAAACAGCCCTGACCCATCATGCACTGTGTATTCTGACACTTTTCTATCAGAACCAGCATTAACTTCTTCAGCAGTTTGAGCAACAGTAGCTCGTCTGTTGGATCGGATCACATGGGTCAGCCTTCACTCCCCACGTGCATCAATGAGCCTTGGCTGCCCATGACCCTGTCGCCGGTTCACCACTGTTCCTTCCTTGGACCACTTTTAATAGATACTGACCACTGCAGACCGGGAACACCCCACAAGAGCTGCAGTTTTGGAGATGCTCTGATCCAGTCGTCTAGCCATCACAATTTGGTCCTTCGTCAAACTCGCTCAAATCCTTACGCTTGTCCATTTTTCCTGCTTCTAACACATCAACTTTGAGGACAAAATGTTCACTTGCTGCCTAATATATCCCACCCACTAACAGGTGCCATGATGAGGAGATCATCAGTCTTATTCACTTCACCTCTCACTAATCATAATGTTATGCTCTGATCCATGGCAGTGTGGACTCCACAAGACCTCTGAAGGTGTGTTGTGGTATCTGGCACCAAGATGTTAGCAGCAGATCCTTTACATCCTATAAGTTGTGAGGTGGGGCCTCCATGGATCGGACTTTTTTGTCCAGCAACAAGTCAACATCTTGAACTCTCTCTCTTTCTCTCACTCTGTCCTATTACGTAAACACAAATCTTACCAAAAAATGTTCTTGTACATTTGAGTGTACTTGCCAAAACCATTTTCTACCTTTCTCATCCCAAGCCCTCCAGCCTGCCTACACACACACACACACACACACACACACACACACAGAGAGAGAGAGAGAGAGGAGCGCGCGCGCTTGTAAAATAATGCTATAAAGTGGCACTGGGAAGTAAGCACTCCATAAGAGCACTTCTCAGAAATGTCAAAACCAACAACAACAAAAGGATAGGTTGTGTGTTTGTCTCTTCAAACGCTTTCATTAATCATCACAGTTATTGCATGAAAAAAGGGCTATTTATAAAGATCTTGACTCCTCTTTTGATGGATTGAATCGGGGGCAGAAACTAAACCACAACAAATCCAGCTGATTTTTTATTGCTGTAAGAGGGATTTTAATTACACTTTTGGGCGCGTATCCTCTTCAGAAACTTTTATAAATTCAGAAAGTGACATACATAAATTTAGTCAACTATTTCTTTTGTCTACTTTTCTAACCCTAAACCCTACGTGTAGCAAACGATCTCCGATATATGTGTATTTGGAGCGCGCACACTCTACAACGCATGCGCAAGACAAACTCTCGTCGTCTCCAAGCAACCAAAAGTAACCTCGTTGCAACTCTTACTTCCTTAACAGAGGAAAAGATGGACGGATTCATTCACACCGAGTCGAAACCACTTTCTACACTGTCTGTATTCAGCTTTATACCGCCAAGACGCAATGAACCGAAAGAGAGAAGCTATTTCAACTCGAACCCTAAGGTAGCAGGTGTCTCGAACATTCTAGGTCCTTAGACCTTAGCACATGGTCATTTGTTTATTTCTCTCATAATAAAGGCACCAGAGAAGCATTTGTACGACTGTGTATATCAGCGAGCTGAGGGATATGATATGAAGTTACACCGTGATGACCGAGAGCATGCCAAGGGCAGAGGACTGACCATCCACACAGAGGTGAGCTCACTGACCTCACACACATTCAACACTAAACCTGGACTAAACTCTCATCCTCTTCTTCATCCCTCACCGGGACGGTCATTCCTCCATAACTTTTCACATCATACAGTGAAAGTTTCTAGCCACACTTCTACTGAATATCTAATTCACCATTTTATGAATAACTTCATTACATCTGGTGAAACTCCTGATGTCCCAAGATGCACTGCACTCTGATGATTCAGAAAATGATTCAGAGCACCTATAATAATAATAATAATAATGATAATAAAGGTCCATTCAAATGCAGGCTATTCTGGTTTAATGGGTTATAATATGCAATCTTTAGGAAGAGAGAGAGAGAGAGAGAGAGAGAGAAAGAGAGAGAGAGAGATAAAACTCAGTCACAGAGTGAGACAGAGACACAAAAAGAGAGACAGGTGCAAACATGCAATATGCAATCGTTAGAAAGAGAGAGAGAGAAAGACAGAGAGAAAGAGAGACAGGCAGACAGACAGAGGCAGACAGACACATAAAACTCAGACAGTGAAACAGAGTGAGACACAGACACAAAGAGAAGGAGAAAGACTGACAGATGCAAACGTGCACACACACACACACACCCACGCACACACACCCACACACACACACACACACACGGAGTGAGAGAGACTGACAGACAGACAAACAGGCAGACATATAAAACTCAGACAGTGAAACAAAGAGGGACCCAGACACAAAGAGACAAAGACTGACCAATGCAAACACACACAGAGAGAGAGAGAGAGAGAGAGAGAGAGAGAGACACATAAAACTGTCAGAGGAACAGAGTGAGACAGAGACACAAAGAGAGAGACAGACAGATGCAAACACACACACACACAAACACATGCACCCAACTCAGATAAAGGAGCAGTCAGACAGAGAGACAGACAGACAGACAGACAGAAAATTGTCAGAGGAACAGGGTGAGGCAGACACAAAGAGAGAGACAGACAGATGCACACACACACACACACATACACAGAGATAAGAGAGGCAGTCAGCCACACAAACACACACACACACTCAGATAGAGGAGCAGTCAGACAGAGAGAGAGAGAGAGAGAGAGAGAGGAGCACCCTGAAATACACAGACTCACTGAGAGAGACAAAGATAGAAAGCGCACATGAAAGAGAGACAGGAAGTTAATTGATTACAGTTGATTAATTTCATGTTAATTCCTCTGCCAACACAGTCACACTCATCTCATAGATCCTGAACATGATGAGACGACTCTCTGCCTCTCTGCTTTTATAAACTAACCACATTCGTGATAACAGTGTCCCTCACTACTAACTTAATACAAAATAAATAAGAAATCCTCCACCACCATCCTACAACTTAGCACCAGAACCACAAAACATGTCACAGATATTTCCATATCGACACATTTAGTGTGTTTCAGAGGGGACTTTTACTTTAAGGTGCGCTTTAATCAGACTGAAATCACATCACAGTCCAGCAGATGAGTAATAACTCCATTCCTGCAGGACATGTCCATCATTCTCCACAGAAGCCCACTGTAGATCATCCTCGCGGCAGCTGCTTCTTTCTTCTCCCAATTGTATCAGCTTGTCCTTGTCCCATAGTAAAAGTGTCCTTTTTTTAGATCACATTTTTCAACCTATTGTTTAGGGTTTACCTATTACGTTCAAGACACTTCAGTTTTTCTACAAATCCTTGAAGGCTTCTAAGAAGAGTCTTGTCATGACAGGACGTCGGTTTATCCCTGAGCATGATGGATCGAGAACTTTAATTCAATTCCCTGATGCGACTACTCTATGTCTTACACATTAATACTGCTCTCACTACTTACACAGTGGCTTGCATAAATAAACCTTAACCCCCTTGAGCTTTTCAGTGTTTTTAGAACTGAAATGGTCTTAACTTTACCGTCTGATATACACAACACGCACAGTGTAATGCAAATGAAGGTTAATTAAACAGAACAGCATAAAAATATTCACCCCCTTGGGTCTAAACTTGGCAGAACTACGTCCAATTACAGCTGGGACTGGTCTCTGTTAGCTGTGCACATCTGGATCATGATATTTCTTGCTTGTTCTTCTAGGTCACACTGGTGAATGATTTTCAGATTGGATGCTCATTTTGGACATTTTGAACATACACTATATTGGCAAAAGTTTTGGGACACCCCCTCCATATCACTGAATTCAGGTGTTGTTTTTCAGGGGTTGGGCTCGGCCCCTTAGTTCCAGTGAAAGGAACTCTTAATGCTTCAGCTTCATACCAAGACATTTTCATGCTCCCAACTTTGTGGGAACAGTTTGGGGATGACCCCTTCCTGTTCCAACATGACTGCACACCAGTGACCAAAGCAAGGTCCATAAAGACATGGATGAGTGAGTTTGGTGTGGAGGTGTGGAGTCCTGACCTCAAACTGATAGAACAGCTTTGGGATGAATTAGAGTGGAGACTGCAAGTCAGACCTTCTCGTCCAGCATCAGTGCCTGACCTCACAAATGTGTGTCTAGAGGAATGGTCAAAAATTCCCATAAACACTCTCCTAAACCTTGTGGAAAGCCTTCCCAGAAGATGTTGAAGCTGTTATAGCTGCAAAGGGTGGAAGACAACTCCATATTACATTCATGTGCATGTAAAGGCAGATGTCCTAAAACTTTTGGCAATATAGTGTACCACCATTCATTCATTAATTCTTTTGTTTGTTCATCCATCTCTCCATCCTTTTGTTCATTCGTTCATTTATTCCATTTCTTATTGATGTTGAGATGCAAATGTATTTAACAACTCCTTCCAGCCAAACGTCTGTTGGTGCTCATTTGTTAGCCGACTGAATAAACATCTGCAGAAAACTAAGAAAAATCTTCCTTTCCCTTGTTAAGGAACTGTCACTCCTCTCCTACAGATTGGGACAAAAAACATATTTAATGATTTCTGTATGAAATATGCTGAACACATTTTTATCATTTCTAATTTGTAATTTTACTCTCTCTGAATGTTTTTTTGCATTTATATGATTTTTTCTCACTCAAAATTTCTTTGCAACCCTTTCCTAGGAATGCTCCAGACCCGTAGCCGTGCTCTCCTCCTCCGAATATGGCCGGCGACCGCCACCACCGCAGTACAAGCCGAGCCGTCATTTTCCCCGTGTTGCTCACATACGCACAGAGTTTTACAGGAAAAACGGCATTAGCAAATCGGCAGAGGAGGGCTACGGCTCTGTCTATCCGGTTTGAGCAAAAAACCCCAAAGAGCAGATGTTAATAGCAAGGCTGAATGTTTTTATTGTGATGATTACTGCAGCTGATATAAATACAAATATTGCTCTTCATTTATCGTGCTCATGATTGTCAAGCTTTTTTATTTGCAAAAGCTCACATGGACACAGAGATGTTTGTATAGAAACTCTTTAATGGATAAGAAAATGGCGACAACGGGACACACGCACACACACACACACACACACACACACACATACACACACACACACACACAGGTGCCATACAGTCCGTAGTGAGAAATGAAGCTCTGTGTACTGTGGTTATTACTGGTTCAGATGAAGTTTGCTGTACAAACGTCCCTTTTGTGTTGTGTTTTATGTGTGTGTGTGTGTGTGTGTAAGAAAGAGAGAGACAAAGAAAGAGAGAGAGTGAGGAACATAAAGAAAGAGAGATGAGATGGTCAAGGCATTACAGTTCCCTGTGATAAGGATCTGCTCATCTCAGTATGTACAAAGAATGTCTTCAGGTCACCTTTCCCTTTCACGTTGATGATCCCTCGACATGAGCACATGTAGCCCAGTGTCTGCAGGATCCGACTCGTTTCCTCTGTCACCTGGAATTCAACAATAACAAAATAATCAAAGCTCAATACAGATTCAAATATAACTCACACAAATTGTATTAATGTAACTATAAATTATGCTATTTTTTTAGACATCATTAGACTCTCATACATTTTGTATGAATAAGTGATTTATATTTAGAGAGCAGTGTTGATCAACATAGACGGCTAACATAAAATCACCAGAAGGAAAATTTAGAGCAGAACAAAATTGTACCTGGATTTTCCCCAGAACCCCGGTGCTTTCCATCCTGCTGGCCACATTCACCGTGTTCCCCCAGATATCATACTGCGGTTTTTGTGCCCCGATGACCCCTGCGATTACGGGGCCATGGTTTATTCCTGATGAGAATCAAACACACGACTTTGTTAACCTTCTAGCTCTGTTCAGTAATGGATGTCGTACAGCAATACGAGTATTAAATAATTTGAAAATACAGTTCTTAAACTGATCAGGCATAACATTATGACCACCTGCCTAATATTGTGTTGGTCCCCCTTTTGCTGCCAAAACACAACAAACTGTCATGCACTGTGTATTCTGACACCTTTCTATCAGAACCAGCATTAACTTCTTCAGCAGTTTGTGCAACAGTAGCTCGTCTGTTGGATCGGATCACATGGGCCAGCCTTCACTCCCCATGTATATCAGTGAGCCTTGGCCGCCCATGACCCTGTCGCCGGTTCACCACTGTTCCTTCCTTGGACCACTTTTGATAGATACTGACCACTGCAGACCGGGAACACCCCACAAGAGCTGCAGTTTTGGAGATGCTCTGATCCAGTCGTCTAGCCATCACAATTTGGTCCTTCGTCAAACTCGCTCAAATCCTTACACTTGTCCATTTTTCCTGCTTCTAACATCAACTATAAGGACAAAATGTTCACTTGCTGCCTAATATATCCCACCCACTAACAGGTGCCATGATGAGGAGATCATCAGTCTTATTCACTTCACCTCTCACTGCTCATAATGTTATGCCTGATCTGTGTATACCATAGCATGGTGAAATACCCGAAGCAGAAAGTTTAATATTGTATATAACAGCACAGCTGAGAGAGTAGTTCCAGCTGTAACATAAATAATATATTTGACTTATTGAGCTCGTTCTAATACCTTATCGTTCCTATAGTAACAGCTCACAGGGACTTGTAAGGTTGACGGTCTACATAATCGCAGTCTAATAATAAGTGGATTAAAAAAAGGTGTTGTATAACAAAGAGAAGCATATAATCACTGCTCTGCTTTTCTGTGCCTAGGAGATGTTTATTAAAGGAGTTTCCAGTGTCAGAACTTTGTAGCAGAGGTTTCCTGATATGGAATACAGGTTTCTTTAAGACACTTCTGCTTAATTTAACAGTGTTTCTAGAAATAGATCTAGAAAAACCTTCCACTGCTCTGCGGTGCTTCTGATTGCTGCTGTGTGCAGGTGGGAGTGTAACAAGAGACACAGGGAATGTGGCTGCAGCTAGAATCACCACCTTTTGCTTTCCGACCTGCAAAGAGCAGATATTTTTATTCAGATTCATTTCTGTGATGTGAATATAGTCTGTGCACTGTAAAAATGATGTTATGTGTTGATTAAAGGGTCTGCACCCTGCACACAAAGTTTCATTTTAGTATAGTCATGCGTACGTACTCTACTCCCAGTAAAAAACTTTCGATGGGTTATTTTGACTGGAACAGAACAAAAGGACATAAAGGGCTTACAGCTCTGTTCTGAGCTTTGATGATGCTTTGTGCCAGTGGACTACAGTGCTATTACTAGTAAGGAGAGACTTGCATTAAGTCTGATTACCCATCCTGCATCCTGAGAGGGTTTGAGCCCAGAAAGCTGATGGCTGAACAGACATCATTTACAGAAGCTCATATGACCAAAAATCTCAGGAAACCTGACCATCACTGCCATGTAAGGTTCTTTATCAAACTGGTGCCACAGAGTTTTGTCTGGAATGTCTCTGTATGCTGTAACATTACAGTTTCCCTTCACTGGAACTAAGAGTCTCAGACACTGTTCCAGCATGACAATGCCCCTGTACACAAAGCCCCTGAACTTCATGAAGACATGGTACATTAAGGTTGGAGTGGAAGAACTAGAGTGTCCTGACTCTGACCTTAACCCCACTGAACACCTTTGGGATGAACTGGAACAATGACTGAACCCCAGACCTCCTTACTCTTGTGTCTGATCTCACTAATGCTCTTGTATTTGAATGATCACAAATCCCCACAGTCACACTCCAACATCTAGTGGATTATCCTTTCCAGTGGAGTGGAGCTTATTATTCCAGTGAAGGTGAATAAATCTGGAACGGGATGTTTAACAAGAAATTGTGAGTGTTATGGCCAAGTGTTCATGTACTTTCAATCGTATAGTGTATTGAACGTCTTATTGTTGAGGCAAGAGCAAATTAGAACACAAAGAAAATAAAACATGAGAGCAAGTGCTATTATAGGAAAATAATCCATGGCGCCGTGACTGATTATTTAGTCTTCTTTGCTTCTTTGCTGATTATTTAGTCTTTTGATACTGGAGACACCTTCCATAAATATTACATACTTCTAACAGAAAGCTTCCTGACATCAAGGTTTATAAAAACACATTTTTATTATTAGCCTTTGATTAAGTGTTTGCACTACAACAAGCTGTTACTAGAAAAACAATAACAAATTAGTTAAAGCAAGAGACAGCGTTAGTTTAAATTACAGTTGTAACTACCAGAGCTGTGCTGTTATAGAAAATTGATCCACACCTTCAGGTTGCAAAAACTCAACCGATCTATTGTATAACCCATCCGTGATCCTGCTTGGACATTCATCTTCCTTACCCACACGCAGCCTGAAGTCATTGAAGGAATGTTTATTAATAACATCAAGTTTCCCCACCAGAGCGAAGGCAAACTCAACCAATGTGCCGATGTGCATGTACTGCCGGTCATGGTCCTTAAAAAACAGAATGAGATTCAAATTCAGTATTAAAGATACAAGCCGTCCTTTCATATTTAGGAGAATGTACAAATCTTTTAAAAATGGATCTCGATATGATCATGTCAAAAATTAATTCCTGATGTTTCCCATGCTTGAGGTCTTGAAGCAAACCGAATCAGAAAGTTCAGCACCAAGGACAGCGGCAACAAAACCATGAAAACAGAGGACTAAAGAAATGGTTTTAGTAATAAAAGCTCACCTGTGCATAATCCTGACCAGGAGGAATGTTTAGTCCAGTAGCAGCCATGTAGGTGCTTCCGATCGTCTTTATCTTCTCCACTCCACTGAATTTGGGTTTGGACAGTAACTGGCAATGAGAGAGAATCAGAGTGAAAATTATAGGGACATACATAATGCTTTTCGGAACATTCATAATGATTATAAACTGTAAATATACTCCATGTGTAAAAGATTGCAAATACATGAATACACCATAATTGGCTGAAATCTGTATGCGAGAAAGGGGACATAATTCCATGACATTAACAAAAGGGGAAATTATTATTATAAAAACATGCACGGTGCATAGACACTGTCAGTCAAAATGTCATGTTTTATTATAGTTTAATCACTATTATAGCCACTAAGCTAAATGATACAAAAGAGCAATTAAATAAGGAAAGCTAAATCTTCGTGGAAGTTATTAACTGCTCGCTCTCAGATCCTAATTAGACTCTAAATGAGTCGACGCTTGTAGGGTAAAGCCGTTAAGTCTGTACATAAAAAAACCCCACATAAAACACTGCTAATGTTTAATGTAAAACATAAATTTGTTGTTTAATTAGAGTGATAAAGAGTTTGGCATTTTTCCATTTTTAGACCATTTCCCAATTTACATATCATTTAAAAACACATTTTCTTGTTTCACTTATCTTTATTAATAGCTGTAATATAATTCGCTCTATCATTACTTCAACATAAGTTTAAGTACAAGGTATTTTTTTGTTTCTACAAAAATGTTCCACTTTTTCTTTTCCACATAAATACCAGCTTGTGGTTTGAGAGATCACTGATGGCAGCTCGACCTCCAGCGCGTTCATTCCTCATGCAGCGTTTCAGAGCGTAATTGAAACCGAAAGCGACAGCAGTGAGATCTACGGTGAGCGTGTCAACAGCATCCTGTACCTCATCAAAATCGGCTATAATCTCGTTGAGCAGCCTGAGACACTCCAGTCCCTCCTTGTTCACGTCCGACTCTGTGTAGAATTCCTTGAAGTCTGGGATGGAGGCGAACATGACACACACCAGATCGTACGACTGGTGGTAGAGATCCTGGAGAAAAAAATAAATAAAAGAGAGAGGTCAGGTACCATTAGCAAACGTGAGGAGGAGGGATGGGGCAGGATGGCGATTATTTTATGAATTAGCAATCATGCCAAATGCATTTTCTTTGAGTGATACATAATCAGGGCGCTTAGTCAGTGTCTCTACACTTATGATGAACTGCACTGTTTTTATTTTATTGATGTAATTATATTCTGCTTTCTTAATGCTTTAGATATCATATACAATAGGGGCAGAGCAGATGTACAGTATGTTCGGGATCTTGAAAGAATGAATGGTGTTATTTCCTGTAATGATCTTATTTACCTCATTCTTCCAGCTTCGAGCCAGGAAATGCTCGGCGACGTGAGCCGGAAGAACGTTCTCCAGCAGCACACGGTTCAAGTTCTCCATGGTCTCGATTTCCTCACACTCCCGCTTGAACTTGTTCCTCCACAGGAAGTCTAACCTACAGTAATATTCATTCTGTTACAAGAAAAATAGAGACAACTCAATACACACCCATTAATTCTATACAGTACAATGGTGACCTTTCCTGGTATATCAGGGCATCGTTGCGAACAAACTACATAAGACCTAGACTTTAAAGGTCAGTGCTGTAATTGGTGGTTGGGTTCTGCTGGTTCTGCACCAGAAGTCTGTTCCTGCCCTTTTTTTTTTTTTTTTTTTAAATATTGGCACTCCTCTCTTAATGTCATGACATTATGTGCCCCTTATATTGTTTGGCTTTGTGCAATAATGGAATAATTGTGATGACTACTGTGACTAGATTCAGAAGAATGAATGAATGTTGAATCTGCTATGACTCTGCTATCACAATTAACATATCCATGAGACTGTTTCCATGGCATTCCTGAAATTGTGGAAAAAATAATCCAAATCTACTACTGGACATTTAGTTAAAGGGTTTTGCGGAACGACGTCTTCATTAGTACACAACAGTGTTAAAATGGCGACCCACCTGTCTCGCCAGAACAAGCAGTGTGACGAAGAAGATGAAAAGCGAGACAGAACCCATTGTCTTCAAGTCTTTCAGAACACCAGGTCTGGCAAAAACAAGAACAGAGAAAAAAAATAGCAGTGAGAGGAAAAAAAAAAATGGTGATCTTTTGTTCCAGCAGGTTGAATAAGGAGCTAGATCTTTTCAACAGCGCCTTGGGTGGGTTTGATGGATGCGGGTTTATAAGTGCCCTGGTCAGCAGTGAAATATCAGAGACACAAATCTACATAGGCCTTTTGCCGGATGCTGTCAGGCGTCTCTGAGTCATCTGGAAAGAGAGTGCAGAAGAAAGGCAGAATGAAAGAGGTAAGAGAGAATGCACTCGGTGACAACATCTTTCTCCTCAGTGAACCTGCTGAAACAAAGTACTTCCAGAAAAAGGCACAGTGACTGTAAGGTTAATGTAAAAAAAAAACAAACAAACACCAAAAAGCAAAACTCAGCTTCAGTTCCAAGGTATTTATCAGTCAGTTCTAGAAGTATTGGCACCCTTAGCAATGCTTGTATAAATATATCGTCCTAAACTCACACAGAAATCTAATTCTCTCATATTTTATTTCTTTAAGAAATTAACACCAATTACAAACAAAACTGAACGTGTCACAATTATTGGCACACCCACGTTTAGTACTTGAGGTAAACTTTTGCCAACATTATCACAGGAGGCTTCTCCTGTAACACATGATTAGATTGGAAAATACAACAGAGAGGAATTTGAGACTGCTCTAAACAAAATCTCCTACACTCTCAGAAAGAAAGCTACAAAACTGAGTGGCTGTCGCTGGGGTGGTACCCTGAAGGGTACAATTTTGTACCACTTGTCATAGCTTTATAACTCGTTTTGGGAACATAATTGTACCCTAAGGTCCTTAAAAGGTACCATTATATTTTTTGTTCCCCTAGGAACAAAATTGTACCTCTGCGGTACCCTTTTTCCTGACACACTGACACACACACACACCCTTTAGGGTACCACCCCAGTGATGGCCACTTGTACCTTAAAAGGTACAGTTTTGTAGCTTTCTTTCTGAGAGTGCAGTGTAAATTCATCCCACAGGTTTTTTTTTAAATGGTTTTACTTTAGGCAGCTGAGATGACCATGTCAGAACCCTGATGCTGTCGTCATTATTGTGTATATTTGCGGGTAATTTCCAACCTTGAGCCAGTTGCAGCTTCTTGGTAGATTTGCTGTAAAATCCCTTGTTATGTGGAGCCCATGGTGCTGTGTATCTTATCAAACTTCCTGAGGCTTTGAGGTAAAATAGTCCGACATGATCGCAGATCCTTGATCATGTTTAACAGCTCCAAACCACCTTCAGTATTTTTTGTCCAATAGCTCTGTTTTGGTCTCATTTGGGACAAGGTTCCAGCAGTAAAAAGGCTTTCTTTTAGTTTATAAATTTGGAAACTTGGTGGCTCCAAAATACTACCACCTCCTGCCAATCTAACAAAAATAGTGCAAAGCTTTGTTCTGGACATTTTGGTTAGTTTTAAACAATGCAATCACTTTTGAAAGTCTGGGGACAGTTTGTGGATTGTTTACTGCTGCATTTGACACTTTTCTCAGTTTTTGCTCTGACTGTATTTATATCATGCTGAAAGTTTTGGAGTACAGACGTGTACCTGCATCACTGATCAGCTGCCTGAGGTCTGAACAGTAAAAAAAAGTAAGGTAGAAAACAAATGAAGACAAACTGACAGAAGGAAATCGAACGGAGTAAAAGATTTTCACATGTGGTCTGGCTTAACGTAAAGCAGTTTAAATGACCTGTGCAGAACCCAAAAAGCTCTGCTGTCAGTCATCTGAAAACAAATCAATTCAATGCAATCTACACTCTAAGCCTGCTATCTCAACATCTGTCGCTCATAATCCTGAGACTTACTGAAGCTGCTGGGTTTTTTTTTTTCTGTTGCTACCTCGGTAAATTGCCCTGCCAATTTTCCGTCTCACCTCTGTGCTCTTGTGTGTGTGTGTGTGTGTGCTACCTCTCTAACGGCTGGGTCTTATAGAGGGCCGTGCTGTACTGGTCCAGCACTGCAGCATGAGTCTGGAGTATGATGATATTGTAGGCCACTACAGCAGCCAACATGATCACCATCTTCAGCTCGTAATTGATCCTCAGGAACACAGAACAGGAGACGAGTCCCAGGATACAGCTGTAGATGAAGTACTGAAAGAGAAAAAGGACACAGTGCAGTTGTGAAAACTTTTGCAGAAACTCGATCTGAATAATGAACTACTCAGACAGACAGCTTATAGAACACAGAGTCTGATGTAGTCGGGTGTTGTCACGGTAGACGTTATAAAGTACAGGGTAACGTGGTTAAAGAAACACTCGAGAGTTTTTCATCCTTAAACTCTATCCACTTCATCTATAATGCATGTGTGAAAACTCTTCACATGGTAAACTTCCTTGAACTAAAATATGTCTCGGCACAAGTAAAGCTCTAGCATTTGGAGGATTGTGAACATTCTGACAGCCTGTATCCCATTATAAAATGAACTGATTAGGATTGTGGAGCTGTAGAACAGCTTGATCAAAGCGTGATATTCAGTGTGTGAGGAAAAAGCACAGTTAGCTAGCTGGGGTTTGTGTTTCTTAAACTGTCTGCCCAGACAACTTGAATTCTGTAGGAAGATAGCAAGGTCAAGGTTAAAAAAGTAAATACATCATCACAGCAACACGGTGTTAAAGGATTCTCAGTTCACATCCACGTTTTAAAGTAACACTCAGTGCACCATTTATTTAATGTACCTGAACTTGCCATGCTTTGAGTTTACTGATATTCCGGTTTCGACTTTGCCCTGATCTGTGCTCTTGTAATTTTCACATTCTGCCCTTAAATGGGTGTTTGGTAATCTTATAACCGTTTCCTGTTCTGTGCATCATACTTAATGAAAGCCATTTTGAATTGGTTTGGCAGTGTTTTATCAATAACTGTGTTTACATCAGTCTTCGACTCAACGATACGACACGGATATATTACTATCAAACGCGATTTGTAGCTGTTACACTGGGATAGTAGAATTTACTTCATTCGAATTGTTTACATTGGTGCCATGTGAACTGAGTAACATCAACACAATTAGTTTTCATACATCCAGTGTGATTTAAATGTATACCCCTATATAAAGACCCCTGTATAAATCCCTGTATAAAAACACCACACTTGCGTCTGAGGTGAGACTTGAACCCACTACACTGGTGTTTTGCAACAGAAAATTGTACAGTACTG
Source organism: Hemibagrus wyckioides (assembly GCF_019097595.1). Taxonomy (NCBI): domain Eukaryota; kingdom Metazoa; phylum Chordata; class Actinopteri; order Siluriformes; family Bagridae; genus Hemibagrus; species Hemibagrus wyckioides. The sequence continues at coordinate 9,476,529 of NC_080721.1, read as the reverse complement.
TCTCTAGTTTCAATTTTAATTTTAATGTTTTATTTTTCTGTCATCCGTCTCACCTTTAGATGAAATAATTAATAATACATTTTATTTATAGGCGCCTTTCTCAACACCCAAGGACACCGAACAGTGAGTTACAAAACAAAGCACATAGAAACAATACGACAAAAAACAAGCAACAATAACAAAAAAAAAACATAATACAGAAGACTGTGACTGTGTGAGAGGGCAAGTAAGATTTAGAGAGAGTAAGCAAGCTTAAACAGGTGAGACTTGAGTCTAGATTTAAAGATAGTCAAGAGAGAGTCAAGGTTACGGATGTCTGGAGGTAAAGGGTTCCAGAGCCAGGGAGCAGAGCAACAGAAAGCCCTCTGCCCCATGGTGGCGAGACGAGCAGAGGGCACAGAAAGATGAAGAGAAGAGGCAGATCTAAGAGAACGAGAGGGAACATGAATATGGAGAAGATCAGACAAGTAAGAAGGAGCAAGATTGTGAATAGCTTTAAAAGTGAGGAGAAGAATATTAAAGTCTATGCGAAGCTTGACCGGAAGCCAGTGAAGCTGCTGCAAAACTGGAATGATGTGGTGAAATGAAGGAGTTTTAGTGATGATACGAACTGCTGAGTTTTGAACCAGTTGAAGTTTAAGAAGAGATTTATGAGAGAGACCAAAAAGAAGGGAGTTACAATAGTCAATACGTGAGGTAACAAGATCGTGAACAAGAATAGCGGTAATGTTATTAATATGTGATTGAAATGAAATTTTATACCACCGGGTAATGTTATTAATATGTGATTGAAATGAAATTTTATACCACCGGGTAATGTTATTAATATGTGATTGAAATGAAATTTTATACCACCGGGTAATGTTATTAATATGTGATTGAAATGAGAGTGAACTGTCCAGGAGGACACCCAAACACCCAAACCTGAGTAGAAGGGGAAACAATGGAATTGTCAGTAGAGAGGGAGAAGCTATTTATTTTAGATAAAGTTGATTTAGTACAAATTAAAAGAAATTCAGTTTTCTCACTATTTAATTTGAGGAAGTTGGAAGAGAATGGAAAGGAATTACATTCATTCTTACAAATAAGAACAAAAAACTCCAAACTTGGCTGTCCTCAGAGCTGTCACAACAAAATTTTATTTTATTTTATTTTATTTTAATATAAAATAGCTTAACAAAAACAATGCAGTATAACTCAGGCATGTTCTTTAATTTATGTATTTCTTATTCATTTTAATGATCTGAGAACAAACCGGAAGGAATATATCCTCATTATTCAACACTGCTTATAATAACAGTGCAAAAACACATCAGTGCGCTCTGCTGAGAATATCTTCGTAATACGAAGAGCTCTATCACTCAGCTTTATGTTCATCAAACCCCATTAAACTGTCTGTGAAGCATGACTAGGATGTGACACGGAGAATAAAGTCCATTTCTACAAAAAGTGGGTGATTTTGAAGAGCATTTAATCGTCGATTAAGAATTTTTCATCAGTATATGACAGAAATATAAAGAGCTTTATAAATAAAGCAAAGACCTAAGAAGTATAATTTAAGCAAAGAAAGACTGAAATGTGAAAAACATTAAAAAAAGGTGGACAGAATGTCCGAGGGAAATGAGCTCCGTTCATGTTCGGATATTTGATCAATTTGTGTCACTCTCTGTTCTCTGCTGAAACATCTAAAGGTGCAACACGGCTCACTTCTCTGTCCTAAAACACGCTCGTCTCTCTTTCCTTTGCTGGGATACAACAAAAGCCTGAAGGTACCAGAGTGTTTGAGGCCTGGAGCTGAAAGCTATAAAATCAATAGAAGAATTTTGAGATCAATCCCAAAGGCACTGCCGTGGACCTACTACTGCTCCAGAAACCACTCTGGGATTTGAAGTGTTGCTTAGTTTCTACCGCTCTCAGGCCTTTATGCTGTATTTTCCAGGATTTGCTGTCTGTGTCTTTCACTTTGCTGTGATTTGTTGATGATTCACATCCTGTTGCAACCAAACAAATCCAAATGGCCGACATGTCTATGCGTCCTACACCTCTTTGTAGAAGGAAGAAGGATTTGGGCTGATCCAACACACAGGACTAAGAGTCACAACGCTAAAGGGTTAATAGTTTAAAATGTGAAATTCATTTCCAATACAAATGCACATGAAAGTTAATGGCTTTTGATCAAAATGTACTCAAGAAGTTGCTTTTTATTTAACTTATTTTCCCAGAGGCCAAAAAACTAAATTTTTGTTGTGTCCATGTTCAGCATTGAATGTCTTTGTCATGTCTCACTCCACAGTGATGCTTAATATGAAGCTCATATGAAGGTAGACACTCAATTTGTAGTGTTTCATAAATATTTCTGTTTTTGCTTAGCCTACTAGGGTCAATATATTCAAAGATAAGTTACAAAAATGTCTTTTTTTCCCACACAAATGTTCAAAGTAAATGAACCTATTTCTGCTCTCTGAGACGCTCCGAGTGCTTGTACATAATCATCTAAAATGTGAAGCTGTTTATTTTCAGCCAACAAAATTCTGTGTAAGCTTATCTAACAGAGGGAAAAACACACGTCTAACACTCAGTTTATATCAGACTCACAGCCAGAAAATCATTCATTAGTTTATACTAATTGAAAATGTCCCATAAGGTCACTTCCATTCTGCCGGCAGAACAGTAAACCAGTATACTGCTAAAAAAGGTTAAAAAAATAAACATGATTCTCCCAAACCTGTAATTTTCAGTTATAATTAAGGAGAAGTAGTGAGCAGTTTGGGAAGTTAAGATGATTGAAAGAAATGTAAAATCCGCATCACTGTGAAGAATTTTTATTTGGTTTACACTAATTGCTTAGTCCATATGTCTTATTATATAACAAAAAATGTCTTGAATTCTTGAATAGAAATCGGAGAAAGAAAACAATTCCATGAACTTGTAGTGGTGAGGTTTATTTTTCTCCATCGACCTAGCGATGGTGTTCACAGCCTCATAGCCAGAAAGGTAGATTAACCAGATTATTCCAGATGAAGTTCCTCTAAAGCCTGCTGAGATTCCAAAGCTACATTTTGGAAGAAATTTCTTTGTATAAACTTATTTTAACAGAGGTGAAATCTAATAGTTGACTGTGAAACTGTAATGTTTGGGGTTTTTTCACCCTCCTGATCACTGTGCTCCAGCATCGATCTACTGTTCCAGTTGAATTAAAGCCCTGGTTTGGCTAAATGTTTTTTAAAATGCTTATGTATTTCTTATATGCTAAGTGCTAAGTCTATAATGTGATCAGAAACTACACTGACCTATTAGTTCCTGTTGAAGAACGGACATTATCAGCATTTACATTATTTACTGCCCAAATGAGGATGAGGTTGCCTTCTGAGCCTGGTTCCTCTCAAGGTTCCTCACATCATCTCAGGGAGTTTTCTCTCACCACCATAGCCTCAGGCTTGACCATTAACTTAACCTAACTTTTTCTATGTTTCTATACTTCTGCAAAGCTGCTTTGAGACAATTGTTGAAAGAGCTTACAAATAAATTGAATTGAATTGAAGTATATGATATAACCAACCATCTGACTGACAGAAAGGTTTCTGCATCTTGTCTGCTCTTATCTGGTTATTATATCAGGTGTACTGATGATGAATGAATAACTCACGGGCAAGTAGAACTTGTCTGAGGTTTGTCCATAAACACCGTAGACGGTCTCATTGGAGATGTTCATTGGTGTAGCCATCGGTGTCATCTTCTCGTCCTCTAGAAAGAACTGGGCACCAAGAAATGGAGAACATGTCACTTTTTTCAGCTCTTTCTCTACAAAACTGTTTTCAGTTCTATTTCTGCTCCTGATAAAAATGCAGTCATGATATTCATTTGTTAGATATATAGAGATATCTGAAATAAAATCGATAGCAAAAAGCCTTGAGCAGGATACATTAACACTAACACCACTATGACTGCATCTGTATACACATTATATAACAAGCTTACTTACATGTGCAATCACACACACACACACACATATAGAGAATGTTCTAGAATGTGTTGATTTGATTAGAGTTCGGTGCTTTGACTCAGAGGAGCAGGAAAAATAAGGAGTCACTGATTCCTCACTCAGAAATATCTACAGGGGACTAATAAGGTCTGGATAAATTACTGAGTTTTCTGGAATTTCATAAGGTGCCTATTTTTTTTCTGCTGTCCCGTTTGGGTGATGATGAAGCAAAAATAAAAGTTATTAGTGCTGTGAAGCTGTCAGATAATGCAGTATGAGTTTATGAAAGTGTAAGCTTTGCTCCTAAAAGTGCAGAGACTCTCCCCTAAGAGAGAAAGAGAGGACGATCTGTGATGAGCCTGAAACTCTTCATACATTTTTAAATCCTAATAAATCAGAACAATAAATGGATTTTACAGTTTTGTATCGTTATGTTATTCTATCTATCTATCTATCTATCTATCTATCTATCTATCTATCTATCTATCTATCTATCTATCTATCTATCTGTCTGTCTGTCTGTCTGTCTGTCTGTCTGTCTGTCTGTCTGTCTGCTTGTTGCTAATTATTTTTGTTCATTATTATTATTATTATTATTATTATTATTATCATCTTTTTTTACTGTAATTAACTTAATTTCTTTTCTTCTCTTTTCTTTTCACTACACAGTATCTATCCACTTTGGCCCCTGGCTCCCAGAGGGTCTGACATCTTTTGTACACTTTTCTGGCCACGAGCTTCAGAATCCTGAACGCTGCAATCTGATTGGCTCTCTGCTCTTCTGTCTAAAATGTGAACGGAGCGACACTGTGTCTTTTAGAGAATGACATACCAAAAAAAAAAAGAAAGTTGTTCGAAGCAGTTAGTGGTGAAGGAAAAGACCCATTTGCATGAGTGAGTGCTATGAGAAAGGGTCTGTGGCTCTGCTTACTGGAGACGTGACTGAAACTACATCCTGATATGGTCAGGTATGGCCTAAGTACTACACGCTCTGTCTCTGAGTAGCACACTGAGTTATTAAGGCTATTCTTGATGACTCTACTTATTGCAATGTGGGATTCATTAGTAAATGCTCTCTACTCTGCTCTGAGAATACCAGCATGATGAACTGCAGCTGGAACTCCAGGGATCTTGTAGTTAGTGAGTTTTGTAATGATATTTATTATTGGATTCTTATAGTTTCTTATATAGTAAATGTGTCCTGTTGAAGAGCAAAGGAAAGTTCAGGAGTAGAAAGCTGTATGTCTCTAATAAACATACTTTTATATCATGTTCTGTACTGAGGCGGTCCATTGAATTTATTTAGCACTAATGTATTTCATTTATTTCATTATGAAGCCCTGCACTGTGTAGTGTAGTAAATAAGGACCTATAATATGGCTTGATAATGATGCAGAATAATAACATGAACACTTTAATGACTCTGCTGCGTAAGCTGCTGTTCTTCTGCCTTTTATGTGCTAGAAGCGGCATCAGGACCGTGCTTGATGGCTGATCACTAGCAGCTCTAAGGCATTAGTATTCCTCCAGGGTTTTTCTGAGCAGCTGATTCACAGCTCCTCAACATGCACGATGGTGGTGTAAGTGCAAATAGATGGAATATCATGGTCCCCGGTGCACTCAGACCTCACCGTGTGAAATCAGAGACCTCGGTTAAGCCCTCCGGCAGTCACGACACTCACCATGTTGAAGACGGCCATGACGAGGACGAGCACGGTGGTTGCCATGGTGAGGACGAGCCGGACGCAGGGCTTGTTGGCGCTGAGCAAGGACGAGCTCGGGAGGAGAGAGCAGGAGGTCACGCGACCCGATCGCTACGGCAACAAGGAAACATATTTGAACTCCGACTAATGTCATTAGCATATTTGCTCCTCTGCTAAGCAGCAAGATTACTAAATGTCAGATGTACAGTGTGCGTATTTGTAGGATAATAATAAAGCATCTAAATACTGTCTGCATTTTCAAACCCTGTTTTCAATCATCTCAAAGTACACAATAAAAAAAGGATTACATCCTGAAAAAAAATATGAGGCATTATGGGACATTTCACACACATCACATACTCAATTCTGGAAGTTTTATAATCAGATGCTGATCCGTTAACAAGGGATTCGGTTCTATTTTAGTGAAAATATGGTCTAGTTTCACTACCCTGGGACATGCTGGCCTTTTTCCTCCCCTTTTATGCATTTGATGTTGTGTCATGTTTGACAGGACGCTGCTAAACCGCACTCTGACCATCTGTTCATGTCTGAAGCTCTCCATTCACAGTGACTGTATAACGAGGCTCTTCAGAGCATCAGAGACACCAAGAGCAAGAAAACAACGAAGATCTGTTCACCTGGGACATGTGCACGTCAGACACACACGCACTGAGGTACCCACTCGAGCTTAGACAGATTTGGTTCACAAAAGCTCAGAGTTAAAGAAAAAGAAAAAGCAGTATTAATAAAATAAAATGGGAGAAGAATAAAATAAAGAGATGGGACATACAGTAATGTGCATGTTTTATCTGGATGAAATGGAAAGAAAACATTATTCATAATGGGATTTTATATATTTACTTCTTTAGGTTGTCAGTTAAACAGCTAAATTAATCACACTACATATTTGTAACAGTGACAGTTATGATCTTTGGACTTGAACAGGGTTTCACAGTGTCAGATTTTGTCATTGGATTGTTTTTTACTGAACACAGGGATTGATTTTGGACTGGATTTGTCAAGCAAACCCTGCCTTATATTTTTCTATTTGTAACTTAGTGATTAAAGCTGGGTTTACACTGCAGACTGTTACAGATATAACTCTTACATCATGAAAAGATGCCATGATCAGCCTTAGGACGTGTAATGTGACGTACTCACAGGTGACAACAAAGTTCTGGAAGTGTAAGAAAATTAGGAATAAGCATAGGAAGGAAAAAATATAGGATACACTATATTGCCAAAAGTTTTGGGACGTCTGCCTTTACATGCACATGAATGTAATATGGAGTTGTTATTGAAGTCTTTCCACAAGGTTTAAGAGTGTGTATATGGGAATTTTTGACCATTCCTCTAGAAGCACATTTGTGAGGTCAGGCACTGATGTTGCACAAAAAAAAGCCTGGCTCACAGTCTCCGCTCTAATTCATCCCAAAGGTGTTCTATCAGGTTGAGGTCAGGACTCTGTGAAGTTCCTCCACACCAAACTCACTCATCCATGTCTTTATGGACCTTGCTTTGTGCACTGGTGTGCAGTCATGTTGGAACAGGAAGCGGTCATCCCCAAACTGTTCCCACAAAGTTGGGAGCATGAAATTGTCCAAAATGTCTTGGTATGAGAGTTCCTTTCACTGGAACTAAGGGTCCAAGCTCAACCCCTAAAAAACAACACCTGAATTCAATGATTTGGAAGGGTGTTCCAAAACTTTTGGCAATATAGTGCATGAAAATACTAACTTGTTTACATGTATAAATAGAATGTGACCAGCCGACATCATTGTTCCTTTGTTCTGTGAGTTATTCTGCTACCACTTATGCTAATGGACAGAAAAATATCCTAATTACCTCAGGCTCTTTCGAAGGATGGATATTCCATGCCTTCATCTTTCACCCAGCCACATACACATACCAACTCCTCGCCTTCACATTTCTCTATCTGTAATATTGTTACTAAAATATATACCAAGGACTTGGCTCTGTTTAAGCGAGCCCTTTAGGCATGAGGCCAGAATAATGTCATCAGCAGCGAGTAATCGCAAATCTATTGTTGCAGGATCTTCATAGTATAATCTGACATGAAGAACACATTATCGCACAGTCTGTCAATAATCTCAGTGTAAATGAATGCTACTAATCAGGCTGTGAGTTTAAACGAGAGCTCGGCTAAGCTGCCACGGATGGCTCCTTGAGCAAAGCCTTTATCCTTCAACTGCTCAGCTGAATCCTGCCTCAGTTGTTAGTCACTTTGGATGCAAGTTTCAGCCAAATGAACAAATGTAAATGTATCCTCATAATATCAGGCAGTTCACGGAGCAGCAAAGCAAATAACAGATCACAAATGTCCTAGAGAATGGAGGTGACCTGGCAAAGCATACAAACTATACATCTCCTTTATGACAGGATTTTAAAATGACAATAGATTGAGGACGAAGAGCGATCTGAGGATCTTGGTATGTAACCGACATCGCGACAACGTATCCAAATGCACTTTAGTTTTAGGTACACTTTGATAAATTTCTATTTTACCTGCACTGTATATGTGGATAAGTACAGAGGAAGGGACAGTACACAGAGTAGATTAGGGAGAAAGTACAACTCTATTGCTGTTACTACCGTCTACGCTGATATAAAGGACCGACTGAGAGACTTAAAAAGGCCATTAGAGAACATGATGACATTTTCCAAGAGAATCATGCCATTTCTTTCCTTCAAGTCTTTTCTGTGGAGATCTGAGAATGTTGTCCTTGTACTTGATGTATTATTTGTACAAAAGAGCGGGGAAAAACTGACCTTGATCCAATGGTACTTGCGTTGCTTTCTTTTCCTAACAATCTGCAGCTCTCAAATGTGTCTTACCTCAAGGCTTATTATCATTTGGTGCTTATTTTCCTGCAGAAAAGTGGCCTTCCTCTGAGTATGTGCGTTTGAAATAAAAAACGTTTTCCATCAAGAGTGTCCAACTTTATAAAGGAAACCAAGACATCCTGCATTCAATAGATGCAAAAGAAAAAGATTTTCTTGATATATTCTTTGCCCAGTCAACCCAGATAATGAATTAACTTCTACTATTAACTACTAACAACTTCTTATATTATTTAACATTAGCTTATGCTTATGATTTTCTGTTATAAAGGGTTGGGACATTTTTATGGTCTGCATGCCTGTTTTATTTGACTGAGCAAAAAATAAATGTAATATATCTTGACTATAGTCAAATATATGTAATTTTTCTTAGTGTAAAATTAAAATACACTGATCAGGCACAACATTATGACCACCTGCCTAATATCGTGTTGGTCCCGCTTTTGCTGCCAAAACAGCCCAGACCCTATCATAAATCACTCTACATATTTGTAGCAATGACAGTTATGATCTTAGGACTTGAACAAGGTTTTGCAGTGTCAGATTTTGTCATTGGATTGTTTTTTACTGTTTTTGGACTGGATTTATTAATGAATTTTTACATTTTTCTATTTGTAACCAGTGGCTTAGTGATTAAAGCTGTGATGCACTGTGTATTCTGACACCTTTCTATCAGAACCAGCATTAACTTCCTCAGCAACAGTAGCTCGTCTGTTGGATAGGATCACCTTCGCTCCCCACGTGCATCAATGACCCCCCATGACCCCGTTGCCGGTTCACCACTGTTCCTTCCTTGGACCACTTTTGATAGATACTGACCACTGCAGACCGGGAACACCCCACAAGAGCTGCAGTTTTGGAGATGCACTGATCCAGTCATCTAGCCATCAAAATTTGGTCCTTTGTCAAACTCACTCAAATCCTTACGCTTGCCCATTTTTCCTGCTTCTAACACATCAACTTTGAGGACAAAATGTTCACTTGCTGCCTAATATATCCCACCCACTAACAGGTGCCATGATGAGGAGATCATCAGTCTTATTCACTTCACCTGTCAGTAGTCATAATGTTATGGCTGATCATTGTAATCCAAATATTAGATTATTAAACCTATTTCTAGACATTTTCTTTAACTAATCTCAATATTAATTATTTCTCATTATTTTGGCAGATTATTGCTTCTTGAAGTTCACAAAAATGATTTGCCATTCCAAGCTTGCCTACAAATAACCTTAGTCATGTTTAAGGCATTGTAATGCCTCATAAACCTCTAATAATAAGTCAGTGATAAATTAAAGTACTTTATACGCCAGCGTTCTTGAATTCTCAAATCTGTTGGGCAGGAAGGTGTTGATTAATTGGGCAACAGAGGTTTTGTTAATCCACTAGTTAGAATAGGTTATCGTTTCAACTTCCATATGGACTTCATATTTCATACAGTAAAAGTCTTCGGGACAGAAAAGATTGCGCTTTGCGCTTTCTCAGCAACTTAACAACAACTGTTTAAGTGTGTTATGGTGTAAGCACTAATGGAAACTAACTTGTTTTGCAGAAGTGTGCAGTAATCACAGGCAAACTGCTGCAGTATAAAAGAAATAAAACACACGGTTTATAGGAAAAGAATCACCAGCATCACACCACCCTTACTTTGCTTATTTTTCTATAACGCCATACCCCATAATACTTTATTCTAAAGTCTGTTTATTATTAGAAGTGCACTCACCAGGATTCGTCCAGCGAAACAAATGATGAGGATAAGAGTGAGCAGCAGGAAAGTCGTTCCGAAAGAAACACTAAGCACAGCGGTCCTGTATGAGACAAAACAGTTCTTATTTTTACAATTTAAAATACAGAACACACACACACACACACACACCACAATTCCAAACACAATGGCTGTTCAGATTATTTATTGCGGCACTGAAAAGCATAATGATGCATTTTCCATGTATAATGGTATCAAAGCATCAACATTTAGACCTCTGTTCAGCTGAAAATAGGAGCATTGATAAAAATACGCTCACTATGATATTACACAGCTGAACTTATTGACTCAATCTCATTGTTTTATTATGGATATTGTTATGAATGCCATCTGAACAGGAATCATATTTTTTCTGTTGGATTCGACTCTGACTCGGCTACACTCTGACACTAATGTCACTACTGTTAATAAAAAGACAAGGCAAGAAATAAAAGAGTGCGGTCTGTCACGGCAGCTCATTTAATGGTGCTATAAAATGGATATAACGACAGAGTGAGGAAGTGAGGACACGTTAGGGAGACTAGAGAGGGAAAATCAATGTGTGCTTTCAGAAGTCTGAATGTGCTTCGGGCTGACACATGCGCTGTTCATTAGAGTGATGAAGAAGTCTCGCAAAAGATTTCTCTGTCTGACTCCCTACATTAAAATGAGCATCATTTCTGTGCTTTTATTGAAAAATCCATATCAGTCTACATCTATATGTCACTATCAGACATCTGCCTTTTTATTGTGCCTTTGGGTCGTCGTCTTTCACCCGCTCTGGATTAGACTGCGTGGCTAATGTGAGATTATGAAGCTAATGTGGCTATTACATAGAGCTAAATGGCTGCTCCTAATTATATTATGATTATAGGGCAAATTGAGTCAGTGAGTGAGTGAGTGAATAAATAGATGAGTGTGTGAGTGAGTGAGTGAGTCAGTGAGTAATTACCTGAGAAAATGAATGAGTCATTGAGTGAGTAAGAAAGGAAGTGAGTGAGTGAGGGAGTAAGTGAGTGAGTGAGTGAGTAAGAAAGGAAGTGAGTGAGTGAGTAAGAAAGGAAGTGAGTGAGTGAGTAAGAAAGGAAGTGAGTGAGTGAGTAAGAAAGGAAGTGAGTGAGTGAGTAAGAAAGGAAGTGAGTGAGTGAGGGAGTGAGTGAGTAAATAATTGAGTGAGTGAGTAAATAATTGAGTGAGTGAGTGAGTGAGTGAGTAAATAATTGAGTGAGTGAGTGAGTGAGTGAGTGAGAGTGAATAATTGAGTGAGTGAGTGAGTGAGTGAGTGAGAGAGTAAATAATTGAGTGAGTGAGTGAGTGAGTGAGTGAGTGAAAGAATAATTGAGTGAGTGAGTGAGTGAGTGAGAGAGTGAATAATTGAGTGAGTGAGTGAGTGAGTGAGTGAGTGAGAGAGTAAATAATTGAGTGAGTGAGTGAGTGAGTGAGTGAGTGAAAGAATAATTGAGTGAGTGAGTGAGTGAGTGAGAGAGTAAATAATTGAGTGAGTGAGAGAGTGAATAATTGAGTGAGTGAGTGATTGTGTGAGTGAGTGATTGTGTGAGTGAGTGAGTGATTGTGTGAGTGAGTGAGTGATTGTGTGAGTGAGTGATTGTGTGAGGGAGTGAGTGATTGTGTGTGTGAGTGAGTGATTGTGTGAGTGAGTGAGTGATTGTGTGAGTGATTGTGTGAGTGAGTGAGTGAGTGAGTGAGTGATTGTGTGAGTGAGTGAGTGATTGTGTGAGTGAGTGATTGTGTGAGTGAGTGACTGATTGTGTGAGTGAGTGATTGTGTGAGTGAGTGAGTGATTGTGTGAGTGAGTGAGTGATTGTGTGAGTGAGTGACTGATTGTGTGAGTGAGTGATTGTGTGAGTGAGTGAGTGATTGTGTGTGTGAGTGAGTGATTGTGTGAGTGAGTGATTGTGTGAGTGAGTGAGTGATTGTGTGAGTGAGTGATTGTGTGAGTGAGTGAGTGATTGTGTGAGTGAGTGATTGTGTGAGTGAGTGAGTGATTGTGTGAGTGAGTTATTGTGTGAGTGAGTGAGTGATTGTGTGAGTGAGTTATTGTGTGAGTGAGTGATTGTGTGAGTGAGTGAGTGATTGTGTGAGTGAGTGATTGTGTGAGTGAGTGAGTGAGTGATTGTGTGAGTGAGTGAGTGATTGTGTGAGTGAGTGATTGTGTGAGTGAGTTATTGTGTGAGTGAGTGATTGTGTGAGTGAGTGAGTGATTGTGTGAGTGAGTTATTGTGTGAGTGAGTGAGTGATTGTGTGAGTGAGTGAGTGATTGTGTGAGTGAGTGAGTGATTGTGTGAGTGAGTGATTGTGAGTGAGTGATTGTGTGAGTGAGTGAGTGATTGTGTGAGTGAGTGATTGTGTGAGTGAGTGAGTGATTGTGTGAGTGAGTGAGTGATTGTGTGAGTGAGTGATTGTGTGAGTGAGTGATTGTGTGAGTGAGTGAGTGATTGTGTGAGTGAGTGATTGTGTGAGTGAGTGATTGTGTGAGTGAGTGATTGTGTGAGTGAGTGAGTGATTGTGTGAGTGAGTGAGTGATTGTGTGAGTGAGTGATTGTGAGTGAGTGATTGTGTGAGTGAGTGAGTGATTGTGTGAGTGAGTGATTGTGTGAGTGAGTGAGTGATTGTGTGAGTGAGTGATTGTGTGAGTGAGTGAGTGATTGTGTGAGTGAGTGAGTGATTGTGTGAGTGAGTGATTGTGTGAGTGAGTGAGTGATTGTGTGAGTGAGTGATTGTGTGAGTGAGTGAGTGATTGTGTGAGTGAGTGAGTGATTGTGTGAGTGAGTGATTGTGTGAGTGAGTGAGTGATTGTGTGAGTGAGTGATTGTGTGAGTGAGTGAGTGATTGTGTGAGTGAGTGATTGTGTGAGTGAGTGAGTGATTGTGTGAGTGAGTGATTGTGTGAGTGAGTGAGTGAGTGAGTGATTGTGTGAGTGAGTGAGTGATTGTGTGAGTGAGTGATTGTGTGAGTGAGTGAGTGATTGTGTGAGTGAGTGATTGTGTGAGTGAGTGAGTGATTGTGTGAGTGAGTGAGTGATTGTGTGAGTGAGTGATTGTGTGAGTGAGTGAGTGATTGTGTGAGTGAGTGATTGTGTGAGTGAGTGAGTGATTGTGTGAGTGAGTGAGTGATTGTGTGAGTGAGTGATTGTGTGAGTGAGTGAGTGATTGTGTGAGTGAGTGATTGTGTGAGTGAGTGAGTGATTGTGTGAGTGAGTGATTGTGTGAGTGAGTGAGTGATTGTGTGAGTGAGTGATTGTGTGAGTGAGTGAGTGATTGTGTGAGTGAGTGAGTGATTGTGTGAGTGAGTGATTGTGTGTGTGAGTGAGTAAATAATTGAGTGAGTGAGTAAATAATTGAGTGAGTGAGTGAGTGAGTGAGTGAAAGAATAATTGAGTGAGTGAGTGAGTGAGTGAGTAAGAGAGTAAATAATTGAGTGAGTGAGTGATTGTGTGAGTGAGTGATTGTGTGAGTGAGTGATTGTGTGAGTGAGTGAGTGATTGTGTGAGTGAGTGAGTGATTGTGTGAGTGAGTGATTGTGTGAGGGAGTGAGTGATTGTGTGAGTGAGTGAGTGATTGTGTGAGTGAGTGAGTGATTGTGTGAGTGAGTGATTGTGTGAGTGAGTGATTGTGTGAGTGAGTGAGTGATTGTGTGAGTGAGTGAGTGATTGTGTGAGTGAGTGATTGTGTGAGTGAGTGAGTGAGTGAGTGATTGTGTGAGTGAGTGAGTGATTGTGTGAGTGAGTGATTGTGTGAGTGAGTGATTGTGTGAGTGAGTGAGTGATTGTGTGAGTGAGTGATTGTGTGAGTGAGTGAGTGATTGTGTGAGTGAGTGATTGTGTGAGTGAGTGATTGTGTGAGTGAGTGAGTGATTGTGTGAGTGAGTGATTGTGTGAGTGAGTGAGTGATTGTGTGAGTGAGTGATTGTGTGAGTGAGTGAGTGATTGTGTGAGTGAGTGATTGTGTGAGTGAGTGAGTGATTGTGTGAGTGAGTGATTGTGTGAGTGAGTGATTGTGTGAGTGAGTGAGTGATTGTGTGAGTGAGTGATTGTGTGAGTGAGTGAGTGATTGTGTGAGTGAGTGATTGTGTGAGTGAGTGAGTGATTGTGTGAGTGAGTGATTGTGTGAGTGAGTGAGTGATTGTGTGAGTGAGTGAGTGAGTGATTGTGTGAGTGAGTGATTGTGTGAGTGAGTGAGTGATTGTGTGAGTGAGTGAGTGATTGTGTGAGTGAGTGATTGTGTGAGTGAGTGATTGTGTGAGTGAGTGAGTGATTGTGTGAGTGAGTGATTGTGTGAGTGAGTGAGTGATTGTGTGAGTGAGTGATTGTGTGAGTGAGTGAGTGATTGTGTGAGTGAGTGAGTGATTGTGTGAGTGAGTGATTGTGTGAGTGAGTGAGTGATTGTGTGAGTGAGTGATTGTGTGAGTGAGTGATTGTGTGTGTGAGTGAGTGATTGTGTGAGTGAGTGAGTGATTGTGTGAGTGAGTGAGTGATTGTGTGAGTGAGTGATTGTGTGTGAGTGAGTGATTGTGAGTGAGTGAGTGATTGTGTGAGTGAGTGATTGTGTGAGTGAGTGAGTGATTGTGTGAGTGAGTGAGTGATTGTGTGAGTGAGTGATTGTGTGAGTGAGTGATTGTGTGAGTGAGTGAGTGATTGTGTGAGTGAGTGATTGTGTGAGTGAGTGAGTGATTGTGTGAGTGAGTGAGTGATTGTGTGAGTGAGTGAGTGAGTGAGTGATTGTGTGAGTGAGTGATTGTGTGAGTGAGTGATTGTGTGAGTGAGTGATTGTGTGAGTGAGTGAGTGATTGTGTGAGTGAGTGATTGTGTGAGTGAGTGAGTGATTGTGTGAGTGAGTGATTGTGTGTGTGAGTGAGTGATTGTGTGAGTGAGTGAGTGATTGTGTGAGTGAGTGAGTGATTGTGTGAGTGAGTGAGTGATTGTGTGAGTGAGTGAGTGATTGTGTGAGTGAGTGAGTGATTGTGTGAGTGAGTGATTGTGTGAGTGAGTGAGTGATTGTGTGAGTGAGTGAGTGATTGTGTGTGTGAGTGAGTGATTGTGTGAGTGAGTGAGTGATTGTGTGAGTGAGTGATTGTGTGTGTGAGTGAGTGATTGTGTGAGTGAGTGATTGTGTGAGTGAGTGAGTGAGTGATTGTGTGTGTGAGTGAGTGATTGTGTGAGTGAGTGAGTGATTGTGTGAGTGAGTGAGTGATTGTGTGAGTGAGTGAGTGATTGTGTGAGTGAGTGATTGTGTGTGTGAGTGAGTGATTGTGTGTGTGAGTGAGTGATTGTGTGAGTGAGTGAGTGATTGTGTGAGTGAGTGATTGTGTGAGTGAGTGAGTGATTGTGTGAGTGAGTGATTGTGTGAGTGAGTGAGTGATTGTGTGAGTGAGTGAGTGATTGTGTGAGTGAGTGAGTGATTGTGTGAGTGAGTGAGTGATTGTGTGAGTGAGTGATTGTGTGTGAGTGAGTGTGTGACTGAGTGAGTGAGTGATTGTGTGTGTGAGTGAGTGATTGTGTGAGTGAGTGAGTGATTGTGTGAGTGAGTGATTGTGTGTGAGTGAGTGATTGTGTGAGTGAGTGAGTGATTGTGTGAGTGAGTGAGTGATTGTGTGAGTGAGTGATTGTGTGTGTGAGTGAGTGATTGTGTGAGTGAGTGATTGTGTGAGTGAGTGATTGTGTGAGTGAGTGAGTGATTGTGTGAGTGAGTGAGTGAGTGATTGTGTGTGTGAGTGAGTGATTGTGTGAGTGAGTGATTGTGTGAGTGAGTGAGTGATTGTGTGAGTGAGTGAGTGATTGTGTGAGTGAGTGAGTGAGTGATTGTGTGAGTGAGTGATTGTGTGAGTGAGTGAGTGATTGTGTGAGTGAGTGATTGTGTGTGTGAGTGAGTGATTGTGTGAGTGAGTGAGTGATTGTGTGAGTGAGTGATTGTGTGAGTGAGTGAGTGATTGTGTGAGTGAGTGAGTGATTGTGTGAGTGAGTGATTGTGTGAGTGAGTGAGTGATTGTGTGAGTGAGTGAGTGATTGTGTGAGTGAGTGAGTGATTGTGTGAGTGAGTGATTGTGTGAGTGAGTGATTGTGTGAGTGAGTGAGTGATTGTGTGAGTGAGTGAGTGATTGTGTGAGTGAGTGAGTGATTGTGTGAGTGAGTGATTGTGTGAGTGAGTGAGTGAGTGAGTGATTGTGTGAGTGAGTGATTGTGTGAGTGAGTGAGTGATTGTGTGAGTGAGTGAGTGATTGTGTGAGTGAGTGAGTGATTGTGTGTGTGAGTGAGTGATTGTGTGAGTGAGTGAGTGATTGTGTGAGTGAGTGATTGTGTGAGTGAGTGAGTGATTGTGTGAGTGAGTGATTGTGTGAGTGAGTGAGTGATTGTGTGTGTGAGTGAGTGATTGTGTGAGTGAGTGAGTGAGTGATTGTGTGAGTGAGTGAGTGATTGTGTGAGTGAGTGAGTGAGTGATTGTGTGAGTGAGTGATTGTGTGAGTGAGTGAGTGATTGTGTGAGTGAGTGAGTGATTGTGTGAGTGAGTGATTGTGTGAGTGAGTGAGTGATTGTGTGAGTGAGTGATTGTGTGAGTGAGTGAGTGATTGTGTGAGTGAGTGAGTGATTGTGTGAGTGAGTGATTGTGTGAGTGAGTGAGTGAGTGAGTGATTGTGTGAGTGAGTGAGTGATTGTGTGAGTGAGTGAGTGAGTGATTGTGTGAGTGAGTGAGTGAGTGTGTGTGTGTGAGTGAGTGTGTGAGTAAGTGAGGGTGTGTGTGTGTGTGTGAGTGATTGAGTGAGTGAGTGAGTGATTGTGTGAGTGAGTGATTGTGTGAGTGAGTGAGTGATTGTGTGTGTGAGTGAGTGATTGTGTGAGTGAGTGAGTGATTGTGTGAGTGAGTGAGTGATTGTGTGTGTGAGTGAGTGATTGTGTGAGTGAGTGAGTGATTGTGTGAGTGAGTGAGTGAGTGATTGTGTGAGTGAGTGAGTGATTGTGTGAGTGAGTGAGTGATTGTGTGAGTGAGTGATTGTGTGAGTGAGTGATTGTGTGTGTGAGTGAGTGATTGTGTGAGTGAGTGATTGTGTGAGTGAGTGAGTGATTGTGTGAGTGAGTGAGTGATTGTGTGAGTGAGTGAGTGATTGTGTGAGTGAGTGATTGTGTGAGTGAGTGATTGTGTGAGTGAGTGAGTGATTGTGTGAGTGAGTGAGTGATTGTGTGAGTGAGTGATTGTGTGAGTGAGTGAGTGATTGTGTGAGTGAGTGATTGTGTGAGTGAGTGAGTGATTGTGTGAGTGAGTGATTGTGTGAGTGAGTGAGTGATTGTGTGAGTGAGTGATTGTGTGAGTGAGTGAGTGATTGTGTGAGTGAGTGATTGTGTGTGTGAGTGAGTGAGTGATTGTGTGAGTGAGTGATTGTGTGAGTGAGTGATTGTGTGAGTGAGTGAGTGATTGTGTGTGTGAGTGAGTGATTGTGTGAGTGAGTGAGTGATTGTGTGAGTGAGTGATTGTGTGAGTGAGTGAGTGATTGTGTGTGTGAGTGAGTGATTGTGTGAGTGAGTGAGTGAGTGATTGTGTGAGTGAGTGATTGTGTGAGTGAGTGAGTGATTGTGTGAGTGAGTGAGTGATTGTGTGAGTGAGTGAGTGATTGTGTGAGTGAGTGATTGTGTGTGTGAGTGAGTGATTGTGTGTGTGAGTGAGTGATTGTGTGAGTGTGTGAGTGAGTGATTGTGTGTGTGAGTGAGTGATTGTGTGAGTGAGTGAGTGATTGTGTGAGTGAGTGATTGTGTGAGTGAGTGAGTGATTGTGTGTGTGAGTGAGTGATTGTGTGAGTGAGTGAGTGATTGTGTGAGTGAGTGAGTGATTGTGTGAGTGAGTGATTGTGTGAGTGAGTGATTGTGTGAGTGAGTGATTGTGTGAGTGAGTGATTGTGTGAGTGAGTGAGTGATTGTGTGAGTGAGTGAGTGATTGTGTGAGTGAGTGAGTGATTGTGTGAGTGAGTGAGTGATTGTGTGAGTGAGTGATTGTGTGAGTGAGTGAGTGATTGTGTGTGTGAGTGAGTGATTGTGTGAGTGAGTGAGTGATTGTGTGAGTGAGTGAGTGATTGTGTGAGTGAGTGATTGTGTGAGTGAGTGAGTGATTGTGTGAGTGAGTGAGTGAGTGATTGTGTGAGTGAGTGAGTGATTGTGTGAGTGAGTGAGTGAGTGAGTGATTGTGTGAGTGAGTGAGTGATTGTGTGAGTGAGTGAGTGAGTGATTGTGTGTGTGAGTGAGTGATTGTGTGAGTGAGTGAGTGATTGTGTGAGTGAGTGAGTGATTGTGTGAGTGAGTGAGTGAGTGATTGTGTGAGTGAGTGATTGTGTGAGTGAGTGAGTGAGTGATTGTGTGAGTGAGTGAGTGATTGTGTGAGTGAGTGAGTGATTGTGTGAGTGAGTGAGTGATTGTGTGAGTGAGTGAGTACTTACTTTGGCAAAACTAAAACTTGCACGATGAAAATGCAGAAGAAGATGAAGCATGCGCAAGTGACGTAGTACTTAAAGGCTGGCAAGCTTGTTGCTCTATACTGTAATACATAAAAATATGACAAAACACATTATCATGACAAAATATTTACTAACTGACATAACGCATGTTTTAAGGTTATCATGTAAAGCAAGAGTGGTGTGGTGTGTACATTATTTTCCGTTAAATGAATTTTTTTCTCGAAGAAAAATAAAACAGAGAGTGATAGAGGGAAAAAAGGAGCAGGAGAAAAAAAAGAAGATGAGAAGAAATGTTTAAATGAAATAATAAATAAAAAGAAATGGAAAAAAGAAATAATGTAAACAAGCTCATCAGCAGATCATAGGACAAAATACAGAAATTAAAAGATAAAAAACAAAAACAAAGAAAAATGCAGCATCCAAGAGAGAGGATAAAATAAAAAAGCTAATGAGTAGAAATAAATCAGAAGAGAATGATGAGTAGGTATAAATGTGTAGATTTACTAATAAATATATACAGTTTATTTTACACTTAAAAAAAACTTAGGGCAATGATATGTATATTGTATTTTTTTTCTCAGGCTTTATATTAGAGAGAGTTTGTTTTTTAATATTTAAAACTAATTCCATGACAAATGACTTTCTAGCTAACACGATGATGAAGTGCTATAACCTGGCATATATACTTTTGGTATTTCAACCAAAATCCATGTCACATGACTTCAGACATTTGACACAAGCTTATACATGTTTCAAAAATGTTTATGTTCATTTACATGAAGTTTTAGAGGTTTACAAAGGCGTTTATTAGCCTTATGAACACAACGTTATATAAATAAAATTGTGCCCAAAACCTTAAACACTAGGTTTTTAAACTAGACAGAGCTTAACATATAGAGAATGCCATTATTTTGCATACATGATGACTCCTAACCATCCATACCTCTTTCTCCAGAGTCTTATTGTGAAAAAACAGAGATATCCTCTGAATATCCTCAGACTTCAGCCACTGTCTGACAAGAGAAAGAACAAAAAAAGCTGAGGATTCATACCTTACCTGAAGTAAATGTCTAGTAGATATAATGAGCTATGAAGCAGTTGATAATCCTGACTTTAATAGCGCTTGAAAGTGCAAAAGGATTCCTTTGTATAAATGAACCCCGAAGAGAAAAGTAAGGCCGCTCACTTTTGTGCGTTGATACCGTCGATTGTACGAATCATCCTCTCGTTCAACTCCTCCTCGAACCTCTTCTTCTGGGATTTAGTTCTGAATGAAAGAAAAGTGACTCGTGAGCAGTCTGAGAGAGACGGATCGGGTCGGTGATGAGTTTCTCACTAACGCTTGGAGGACTGACCTTTCTGATCTCCCGGGAAAATGATAGTGTCCCATTGGCACATCCTGAAAGAAAAAGACGGGACGGATGATAAGCACGTAACCAGTACTTATAGAATGCCATGATCTGATGATGGACATGGTGATAATGAAAAGCCATGGGTTTCTATTGAGCATCAGTTACATTTAAAGTCATCATCATATCGTCTTAAAATGAATGGCATATAATCAAATACTCAAACGGTCTGTGTCTGTGTATGCTTATTAACCAATGAGCTAAAATGTCTAAATGAGCTTTTTAAAGCTTTAATATCTGTGTTTAATCAGGTGCTTTATTCAACCATGCCGAAGATATAAAAAGAAATATAAAGAGGATATTTGAATACTGCATTTTATGACTGTAATACTTTCATTTAGCTTGCAAAAAGGTTGAAAGACAATCAAAGGAATATCACAGTGCCTTTTAATCGAATCTACTGCATCTGTAAAGTGAGTGTGATCGGTAACAGAGACAAGATTTTCAACATGTTCCCTGTACTGAGAAAAGCACAGAAAACCTGTTTACGCCAAACTCACTTATAAAGGAAACATCATAACATCCCAGCTCACCTCAGATCTACATCGTTTCCTAATACCAGAGCTATTTAACCATACACACACAGGTTCTACACCTCCACCTCACTATCAAATAATAACCAGAAGGCTGTTTCATAGCTGGGGAGAATGATCTGTTGTCCTGATTATTCTAGGTACTAATAAAGAGCCTGCGCATTTTTATCAACATAGACATGAAAGCTCAAGATCGATCGCTTAAGGTACAAAGCTAAAGGGCTACATTGGGATAGTATTGTCGGACTTTATGGCTCTAGTAAAATCTCTACACTAACAGGAGCTTGTTCATGCTCCAACGCATTACATTAGTCTAGATGCAGATGTAATCTAGATGTAATGAAAGCATGAGTGAGTTTATGTATCACTTAATATCATTACGTTTCTTAGCGTGAGATGGAAAAAGGCAGCTGAGGTAATATTATCTGCATGATCTTTACACCAGAGACTTGAGTCAGTAAGTACATGGAGAACTTTCACTGCTGCATATTACGTAACTACATTTAATACTGCAAGAAAAAGGGCAGTAGTTGAAGTCAGTTGATAAAAGTTTTGGTACAACGTGGATGAATTATTTGGTCAGCTGCATTTGTAAATCAGAGTAAGCTTTAAATATGTATTGGAACAGCAGAAAGGAACAGCCCTGGTGGGGCTTTTATTTCAGTTTGTCTTATATTTTATCTTTTATTGTTAGTTCAGTAACTGCCCTCAGACTGCAGTAGGAGTGTTTGAAGGTTTTCTTTTCTTTTCCAAGTAAAAAAAAAAGTCAAAATACAAGTCCAAAACAAGTGGTAATTGTACATATTTTGCACCTGCAGAAGACAAAAATGATGAAACATTCATTTAACATTACCCCCTAATTTCACCCTCAATTGTCTCCCTGCTCTTCCCAATCATACCACATCTGCCAAACAGGAAAGGTGAATTCTAACACATGCTTCTATTCATACAGTCACAGTATAACGACATACACTTTTATGCATACATGAGCTCATGGGCATGCGTGATTGTCAAGAGTTGCTGTGATTTCCAAGAGAGAGAGAGAGAGTAATACCATCCTTCCCACCCAAAGGCAGGTCGCTGTAGCATTGTTGGGGTGCAACATGTAAACTCTTTCCTGTTGTTTTGTTATATGCTGATGTGTTGGTTATCCAAATCTTTTCTCTTTCTGTCACTGTCACTAGTCTGTGTGCCTCAGTCGACTCACGTGTGTGTTGATCTTGCCATTCTCGTTGGTCATGCTGTCTCGGTGGTGCAGGTTGGCGAAGGGTTTTGCTGCCCCCCAGGACTCCAGGTACTGAGTCATACGCACAGACGCTCGCATCTTCGCCCCATAGAGAACTGGACGAGGACGGCAGTGGAGCTGAGGGCTGCGTCTCTCCCCCTGAGCGATAAAGTACATCACACACAAACAATTGAATATGTCCATATAACTGTACGAGGACATACATTAAAATGACGACTCAAAAAGCGTCTATTATAAAGTGAATATTATTAAGTCATGCCTGTTAATATTAGGCTATGACCCAAAATTGAGTAATAAGCTGATGGAAACAATTAAGACTTCTATCAATAATATATAAATGAAACAGATGATAAGAATGTGTTATATTTCAGCAGTATATTATGTTTAGGCTGTATATAGAATTGGATTGGAGCATGACTCATAGCATTAATTAACAAGGTTTCCTTTACTTAGACAGCAAAAATACAAAATAGAAATAAAGAACGCCTAACATACCGTAGGCAGTATTCAAGGAAACAGTGTCAACGTTCAGTGAACCACATAACACTTTACAAGAGTATAATCAATATTTTCAGCTCTGATGCAAATAAGCAGCGTTGACTCGAATCAGCATCATCTCTAATTTATTGCACACATCGGGTCAAGAAAACAGAACCACCCCGTGCACTGACGCATCGAAAATAAATGGCCGTATTTTTAAAATGAAATAGATGGTGTTAAGATGTTGGCAAGCAGAGTGATCTCTGTGGGCAGAGAGAAAACCCACGCACAGATACGTGTCTAAAGCGATAGGCAGCCTGAAATTGGCTGAGTTACATCCTGTGTTGTGCCAAGTTGCACTGTAAATAGACAAGTTTCAAAGTAAGCATTTACGGAGGACGGCTTATGTTGAAGCTGATGGTACGGTAAATTGCTATAAACCTGCTGCCAGACATTAGGACTGTAAAATATTATGATAGGTATTTAAAGGGACTCATAGGAAGCGATGATGCTGTTTATTTGACACCTTTTAACAGTTTTAACAGCACAATACAGAACGTAGGGTTTGACAGTCATGGTATGGGAATTTTCAAACTTTGGATCATGGTTATGATCTGATTTATGGTCAAATACACTTGCTGAGTATTTTGCGTCCACTGCAATTCGTAATAAACACCATCAGATTCAAATTCAACAGCACTGTGGTTTACACTTGGAACAACCATGACACAATATCTTTGTATTTTTTCTGACATTGTGTTGTAAGCCTAACCATAACGTACCTGAAATGGAAATATCGGCTTATACGATCAGTTTTCATATCATTCTGTACATCCAAGATACACCACTGTTTTCCTGGTTTGTACCTTTGGATTGATGACGAGGTACGTGACAATGCCATGCTCTTTCAGGTACGAATCTCGGCTCTGTCCGTCTCCAGCCTCCACTTTGTAGGCCCCTTTCAAATGTTCCAGCGTCACAGAGGAGATGTGAACTCGGCTGGGGAGGACAAACAGGACATGACAGAGCACTTCAATAACAACGCACCGACAAGACATTACATCCTCTCACGCAGCCCGCACACAGTGGACGGTAAATATATAATACGAACAAGGCAGTGATGTAATAATAGAGCCGGGGCAGCGTTTATTGTCTTCTTACTGAACAAAAACTCATCAGCCATGAGCACCTTTCACAGCGCTCTCCACAGTGTGTTTGGCTGAACCTGAAGAGCTCTTGTTAGATTTCGCACTGTTGATCACAGATGTAAAAACACATGCACAAAAAACAAAAGCTCACCCAGGTACGCCTCCAGCCTCCATGTGATTGGCCAGAGTGACATCATGTGACCAAACGTCATACTGCCATTTCTGGAGGCCAATTACGCCGCAGAGCACGTTGCCAGAATGCACTCCAACACGCATGTTAATGTCAACGCCTGTGGCATCTCGCACCTTCCTGCAACAACACGACACGTTTCAGCACTCTAGCTTGGCCAAGATCTTGGCTCAAGTCGTAGAGACGTTTTCCCGTGTACTAATTGATACTCTTTTTCTCTCGCTTTCCTTTCCCAGTGCACTTTACTGGTTGACTAATGTATTTCATCCCACTCATTAGAATTGTTTCTGGTTAGTCCACTTCAGATACTTCAGAAGCCATCTAGAGTCTGTCAGAGAGCAAGCTAACAAATTATTCACAGCAACTACATTAGGGAAGCTTGGCTGAGCCTAGAGGTGTGTATTATGACTGGATGTAACATGAGATTAGTGTAGGGTCTTTACTTTCATGTAGGCACAAGCCAGCAGTCAAACATGAAGCTGTCTGGTCAGTGTCATGTGGTATAAATGAAACAACTAGCAGTTGGAACATTGAATTTGTTAGAAAATATGGTAGGCAGGTGAGAGGGTGGGATTTGCAAGGCAAAAAAAAAAAACATCAGTCCCAATATCATCTATATTTGAGACCCATTATGAACTGCAGTGATGTAGCTGAAGTTGAGAAACTGTTGAAGCCAAAATTCACACACCATACCGACATCGCTGACATTTCTAGCTATGTTTTCCCCCGAGGTATTTCCACACCCATCAAAAAACTTCCTCATTAGGACACACCTACTTTGGGTTTAGTTCCGTATGCAGACACAGATAGTGGCATTGCTTTGCACAACAAGACAACATTAGAAATTAGGACTATGGTGTACAGGTGATCTACTAACCATCAAAAGCTAGAAACCAGACTATAAAAATAAAGTGATATTGATGGTGTCTGTCTTTTAGATGGAACTTTTCAGGACCAGTTCGTAGAAATGGGCTAGCAGAGCAAAATTTCACAAAAATGAAAAATAAACTTTGGCAAGTCTTATTAGAGTGAGGCTGGAGCTTATTTCTTTGTACCCCAGACTGTAGATTACATCTGGTGGAACACAATCTGGATTTTTGTGTTTATTGAGGATGATTTATTTAAGCCTGCTTTATTGAAACCTCTGTGAACATCAACAGCGGTGAGAGAAACAAAAGCATTTGTAAAAAAAAAAAAAAAACCCCACAATAATAAGCATTCTTTTCTCAATACTTGAAGAGAAACTTATCTTAATACTACTGGTGAGTTAATGATATACTAGTACTACTGTCTAAACTGGTCTATGCAAATTATTAGGGTTAGGAAACAAGACTGAGAAGAATCCTCTGGAAATTCTGATATACAGTGTGTGGAGTTTCAGGTGATTAGATGCACTATATATCCCCAGTGCCGCTGTGACTCAACCCATGTGATAACACTACAGGCTTGTTATAGAGGCTGGCTGAGCACGACTGAGCCAGTGTGTGTGTGTGTTTACAGAGTTATAGTCTTTGTTTGCTAGTGGCCGTCTCTTGTGTCGGCATTCCAACAAAATGAGGGTTGTACTTCAACAAAAATGTAGTCTGAAATGAAGTAGAGTTTTTCTGACACACTGAGGCAATTTGAGGGAGACTGTAAGTTGCACTGCTTTCAGCAAAGCCTCTTTACTATAAGTTGCTATATAATAATAATAATAATAATAATAATAATAATTATTATTATTATTATTATTATTATTATAGTCAATGTATTATTATTATTTATTTATTTATTTATTTATTTATTATTATTATTATTATTATTATTATTATTATTATTATTATTATTATTTATTTATGCTTCCCTCTTGGTACACAAGCTTTTGGTTTTTAGTGGCATGAAATTTTAAGCATATTGTTTACATGTCAAAAAGGCAAAAAGTATAAGAGATTGATTTAAACGTTAACGTAAAACTTGGAATGTTGCTCATTATTTTGCACTTTAGATGTGTATTTTATCGTAAATACATATTTTGTCATGTGAATCTCTTGAAGGTGAAATGATTTAGAGTGAAAAGTATATGCAAAATATAAATATAAAAAAATTAATAAAAAATTGCCTTTGAGCCTTAAACTAAAAATCTAAAAATATCCAGAATTCTGCAAAAGACTTGAGGAGGCTGATGTTGAGAAATTCAGGTGCTTTCATGACAAAAATAAATAAATAAATGGAAAGGTTTCTAAATATGCAAAAGCAGTAAACTCTAACCAGTGGAAATCGAAATCAAATCAATATTTGGCCACCTTTTGCCTTTGAAGCCCACATCCACTCTCTCAGGTACACTGTGAAGCAGTTTTATGAGCATGCTAGGTTGGAAAGTTCTAAGCATCTTGGAGAACTTCAGAACTACAGATCTTTAGCTTATTTTAGCTCACAGTTGCTTCTGCCTCAGAAACCTCCATGATGATTTATTTAATGAACCAGCAGATTAGTATATAGTAACTTAACATTACTAATTTTTTAATTACATATAGATGCACTAAGGTAAATGAATGATTGTTAATATAAATTATTATATTTTATACTTATACATTAGTGCAGATTGGAAAAAATCCCACCTAAGATTATATATATATATATATATATATATATATATATATATATATATATATATATATACAATTTTATAAAAATTTTATTTATATAAAATGGTGTTCTCAGAAACAGTGCTTCACAGTGACAAAGAGAAAAGAAATCTTATTTTTTTCAATGAGAGCTGCTTGCTCTACCCACTTATAAACGTTATTTCCATGGCAACCAGTTGTAAAAACACTCGCTGACCATTTCATAGTAGACTTGCTGTGATAAAAATGTGTGCATAAGACTTTTGTACAGTCCTGGATATGTTTAATGATCAAAAAAATAGAAGGTAGTGATTTACTTGATGGCCTCGCACATGTCCAGTCCCATCTTTACACAGTTCTTGGCATGGTCCGGTAAAGACTCGGGCAGTCCAGACACACAGTAATAACAGTCTCCCAGTATTTTAATCCTCATGCAGTCGTTATCCTAAAAAAGATAAGATTAGACACAGCTAGGAGAAATGGTGACCTCATGTCACTCAGGCAGTTAGAGGATGTGATTTGTGCGTTACCTTGGCTATCTGGTCGAATTTGCCGAAAAGCTCATTGAGCATGTGCACCAGTTCTCCTGGAGAGCAGTCGCTGGCCAGACGCGTGAACCCGACGATGTCTGCGTACAGAATGCTGCCGAAAACGTTAAGAGGCCTTTAAGACTGTGCAGGAGAGAGTGAGGCAATCTGTGATTGGATTAAAGTATCGCTGCTCTACACTATACCTTCCTGAAGCACAATATCTGAGCCTAGGCTTTTAATTAGGATCAGTATAAACCCCACATTTCACAGTGTGTATTATTCATTCTGATCCATTCACACGGGATCTGTGGAGAAATCCTGAGTATAATCGTCACACAAACAGTTGTTCTGATCCTTAATATACTGTACGTGTGTGATTATTAGTAGGTCACATGACCAGAACATACGTCTAGGCTATACTTGTGCTAAGAACTCACTACTCCATAATTTTAATAACTCTAATAAATTGTATCAATAATTTTAACTCAATAATCAATCATTTTAAATTCTTAAAGGTTTTAATAATATAGCAATTTAAACAACTTTAATTTTATCGACAATCAATAATGAATTATTTTAACTTTTTTAACAATGTTAAAAAATCTAACAATTTTAATTTTATGTAATTAATAATTTTAAGCCAATAATCAATCATTTTTAACAATTTTAAAAATCAAAATGCTAATATTTTAACCATTTAAATGTAAATTTTATTTGATCAGTAATTTCTACTCAATAAACAATATATATATATATATTTTCCCCCCACCATTTTAACAATTTTAAAAATGTTAATTTTAATTGTAATATAAATTTTTGACATTTTATTTTATAAGTAATTCTACTATAACAGAATTGAACAATATATAACTAATATATAACCCTCTTTTCCAACAGAACATAATGGAGATTTTAGCACCGTGTCGAGTTGAACAGGATACATCTGGAGTTATTTCGGTTATTTCAAAGAAGATAAAATAAAGTGTCATTTTTTTGATGCTGGCATGAAGTCAGGACATAATTACTGATAATGGATGATGGATTCAGACTAAAATCCCAAAGATTCTCTGTTAATAAGGATGAATTATTCTATAATTATTATAATGAATAATGACTCCAGATCCAGTCCAAGTGGTTTGGGTGTGGCTTTTAATAATTGTGTGAAATGTGGAGTAAAGCAGTGACTCTGCACTCAGGCTCATAAAAAGCTCCTAAGAACGCCTCTGTGCTGTCTGCGGTCAGAACAAACATCCGGGTCATCTCCCTGCTCCTGAGAAAACAAGCATGAGTGCTGCTCATAATGACGAGTGCCGTGTCTTCAGCATGCTCTCACCATGATGAAAACAGACTAAATCTTTGAAGTGTACAAAAATATTACTTCAAAAAAATCTAATAAAATAAAGGACAGCACCCTGTGTCCTTCTGCACAGTGAACGTAATGAAAGTGGTGTTTTTATTTTATGTAGATCTTTTGCTTTTAGGGCTAATCAAGAAGTACTGAAAACTTTCCACAGAACTCTTACATCTAGGTTACTTGTATTTGGGTTATTTAACTCTTTTTTTTGTCCTACTTGCTGTAAGTGAGATTTATTTAGCTGTGAGGAACACCTGCGTCTGTGTTGTACGGGATACAGGAATAGTAGTCCATCAGTTAATTTAGGTGTGTGTGTGTGTGTGTGTGTGTGCAGTGTAGTAGTGTGAGTCCTACCTGACGTTGGTGTGTCTTTGTACATAGAGGTTGTGGAAGTTGTTGGTGTTTTCGGTCTGGCCGCTGTTTGGTTCCTTGAGCCTCTGGATGATCTCCGCCTTCATCACGCGAGCGATGTGGGCGGGCAGAAGGGACAGCAAGAGACGCTCCTATTGGTCAGAGTGAAGAAGGTGAAAAGAAGCTTGGACAAATGTGTCTTTGTTATTTTATTTCATATTATTTCTGTGGTGGTTCATATACACGATATTGCCAAAAGTTTTGGGACAACCCTCCAAATCAGTGAATTCAGGTGTTGCTTTTCAGGGGTTGGGCTCGGCCCCTTAGTTCCAGTGAAAGGAACTCTTAATGCTTCAGCTTCATACCAAGACATTTTGGACAATTTCATGCTCCCAACTTTGTGGGAACAGATTGGGGGTGACCCCTTCCTGTTCCAACATGACTGTACACCAAAGGGCAAAGCAATGTCCATAAAGATGAACGAGTTTGGTGTGAAGGAACTTCAGATTTCTGACCTCAACCCCATAGAACACCTTTGGGATGAATTAGAGTGGAGACTGAGAGCCAGACCAAAACTGGGACGTCTGCCTTTACATGCACATGAAGGTAATATGGAGTTGGCCCGCCCTTTGCAGTTATAACAGCTTTAAATCTTCTGGGAAGGCATTCCACAAGGTTTAGGAGTGTGTTTATGGGAATTTTTGACCGTTCCTCTAGAAGTGCATTTGTGAGGTCAGGCACTGATGATGAATGAGAAGGTCTGGCTCACAGTGTTCACTCTAATTCATCCCAAAGGTGTATCAGGTTGAGGTCAGGACTCTTATTCCTCCACACCAAACTCACTCATCCATGTCTTTATGGACCTTGCTTTGTGCACTGGTGTGCAGTCATGTTGGAACAGCAAGGGGTCATCCCCAAACTGTTCCCACAAAGTTGGGATCATGAAATTGTCCAAAATGTCTTGGTATGCTGAAGCATTAAGAGTTCCTTTCACTGGAACTAAGGGGCCGAGCCCAACCCCTGAAAAACAACTATAGATATTCATGAACAAATTTAAAATGAATTTCTTAAGCAAAAGAGAGAAAACTGCATTTTCTAGTTCCACACAAAGATTCCAACACACTGATTGTCTAAAAGCAGCTATGTATTTCTTTCATTTGCATGTAATTGAAGACAATAATTAAATCATGCTTTTCAGCAATTTCCAACTGTCACCCTTGTGATACGACCAAGACTTGGAAGCTAACTTAGGCTGCATCACAGGCAGAGTAACAGACTCAGAGGTAAGCGTATGACTTCCGCATACATGAGCTCAGAGATGTCCATGATTGGCTAGCGTTTCTGTGATCAAACCCCAAATATCAGAAACTTCATTTATTTGGGGGGGGGGGATTCAGTCAGTTGTATTGGCTAAACTGTATGTTGGCTAAACTGACCATATTTTTATAAGGTCTTTCAACCATTTCAAAACATTTAAGCCTAGACTGTCATAGCGCTCTTCTCTGTTTTGAAGATGACGTCAAACTGCAGGTGTATGATTCACAGACGTTAACATCCGGTATCTAATTACACACGGCATTCATTAGGCTTATATCTAAATCAGGCTGGTATTTGACAACTTATGTGCGAAGAAATCACACAGACTGTAGCTAGACATCTTTAAGCAGACTAAGGCTGCATTTATTAAAATGCCTGCTTCGTCAAAAGTTTGCAGGAAGACAGCCAAGGTTCGTGAGTCAATAAAAACATTTTCACACAGTTTTGGTGAAACATATTTCTGTTTTCTTAAAGCAGAGCGTGAAAGTACGTTATTGGCAGGGAAAAAAAACAAAAAAACAATTTCTTTGTCGGCTGTTTGTCAGAACGCACTGAAATCTGACATGTTTTCTCCAGAGGGCTGTGCTTATTTATGATAAAACTGATGTATGCAGCAAGCTGAACAAAAACAGAGGCAGAAAAAAATAAATCGATCATTTAGTGAATCACAGCAACACCGGCTTCAAATTGCTCTTCAAATTAGATACGGTTAATAGGTAGCTGTGCTTGTTATTTGCTGTTTTCTATGCCGTCTTTGTTCTGTGCAGGTCAAACCGTGAATGAGAGAGCACAAACAGCCTGACCCTGTCTGCATATTTTCATGGCATTTAAAACAAAGCACGTAGACATCCGTTAAAACGTTGTTCTTAAAAATAAATCTGCTCGCAAACTCTTTCAGGTTCAGTGTGTGTGTTTGTGTGCTTTTACGACACAGGGACAGAGGTAACAAAAAGAGGAAGAAGCGTCCTAACGACAGCTAATCACCTTGTTTATCATGGGGAAGGTAAAGGGCTTTCATCGTCACAGGGAAATTGAATTGAAAATTAAATAGAGAGAGAGAGAGAGAGAGAGAGTAAGAAGGTAAGATATTCCAGTCAGTTTTGGACCACCTCCCCAATCTGTGTCTCGGGAGGAAATAAAGTAATTAAGCAGCCTGAGCTAAATCGAGCGAGTGCACGGTAAAAACGGAGACGCGTCTGGCTCTGCTGTCCCTGTTTAGTAAAAATACCGTCACACGCTGGCCACGCTGCAGCCCAGAGTGATGAGCGATGTACTGAGCCGAGAGCTGCCATCCATCTCGGCTGTAATTACAGTCAAACATAAAAGCATAGAGGAAAAAAAAAAAGGCAAAAGGCTACCTGTGTGTGTGTGTGTGTGTGAGAGAGCGAGAGAGATGGAAACCTGTAGATCATAATTGCACAGTGGAGAAGCCACAGGGAAGAATAATGAAATTACAGCTCTGTATGCGCAGGTCTGGTTTGTGGAGCTTTTTGGAATTAGCTGGATTTCAGAAATGTAGATAATCGTCTCGTTGATGTATTTAGATTTTTAACACGGAACATTATGAAGGACAGCACAAACAATCTGTTTATCTAGGCTGAGAAGCTAGTGAGCCATCGTGAGTAAATCCAGGAGAAAATGATATCATGCTGCATTTTTTTCTTCTTCATTACTCTTCTCAATCAATTATTGCCTTATTTTCCCTCTAAATAGTTCTCTTCAATCACACGATAACCAACAACCAGGGAAAGTGAAGGCTAACAAGTACTTTTGTTTCGAATTGATGCTCATGCTGCAGCACAGGATGGTGTAACAAAGCACAGGATGGTGTAACAAAGCACAGGATGGTGTAACAAGGCACTGGACGGTGTAACAAAGCACAGGACGGTGTAACAAGGCACTGGACGGTGTAACAAAGCACAGGACGGTGTAACAAAGCACAGGACGGTGTAACAAGGCACTGGACGGTGTAACAAAGCACAGGACGGTGTAACAAGGCACTGGACGGTGTAACAAAGCACAGGACGGTGTAACAAAGCACAGGACGGTGTAACAAAGCACAGGACGGTGTAACAAAGCACAGGACGGTGTAACAAGGCACTGGACGGTGTAACAAAGCACAGGACGGTGTAACAAAGCACAGGACGGTGTAACAAGGCACTGGACGGTGTAACAAAGCACAGGACGGTGTAACAAAGCACAGGACGGTGTAACAAAGCACAGGACGGTGTAACAAAGCACAGGACGGTGTAACAAGGCACTGGACGGTGTAACAAAGCACAGGACGGTGTAACAAAGCACAGGACGGTGTAACAAGGCACTGGACGGTGTAACAAAGCACAGGACGGTGTAACAAGGCACTGGACGGTGTAACAAAGCACAGGACGGTGTAACAAAGCACAGGACGGTGTAACAAGGCACAGGATGGTGTAACAAAGCACAGGACGGTGTAACAAAGCACAGGACGGTGTAACAAAGCACAGGACGGTGTAACAAGGCACTGGACGGTGTAACAAAGCACAGGACGGTGTAACAAAGCACAGGATGGTGTAACAAAGCACAGGATGGTGTAACAAGGCACTGGACGGTGTAACAAAGCACAGGACGGTGTAACAAGGCACTGGACGGTGTAACAAAGCACAGGACGGTGTAACAAGGCACTGGACGGTGTAACAAGGCACTGGACGGTGTAACAAAGCACAGGATGGTGTAACAAGGCACTGGACGGTGTAACAAAGCACAGGACGGTGTAACAAGGCACTGGACGGTGTAACAAAGCACAGGACGGTGTAACAAGGCACTGGACGGTGTAACAAGGCACTGGACGGTGTAACAAAGCACAGGATGGTGTAACAAGGCACTGGACGGTGTAACAAAGCAAAGGACAGTGTAACAAAGCGATTGTCTGCCCTCTTCTGTATACATTATTCAAACCCAAGATTCTCTATCAACAGGGTGAATGCTTTTCTGTTGCAAAACAGTTGAGATCATCTATGTGGTTGTGTCGAGACAGAGAGATGGGATCACAATTAAAAGGAATTTCATTTAGCATTAATTAGCCTGCAAATGTCCAGCAACAGTTATTATGCAGCAACTAAGAAGAAGCAGCTACCATTTAAGGCATTTAAGTGAGAACGCTACTTAAAATAAAACAATAATATGCTGCTAATGTTGGCAAATTTCTCTATTAAGCACTTTTTAAAATAGTTTTTAATATCATTATCCAAAAGTTATCCTGATATGAATCGTATTGTCACTGCAATTGATTAAAGGCAACAGAATCACCAAACCTTTAATATCATGTGACACACAATAAAATCAACAAACAAAGCCAAGCTTACCAAGAGGAAGTTTTAATGCACGCAGCGCTCGGAAAGGAAGGATAGGGTGGGAGGAAGGAGGAGGGAGCTGTTTTTGGCCTAAAAAACTCTCCATCCCACCCATTCAATGGATATTAGTAATTCTTTGTTTTTAACTGCATAAATGACTCATAGTCGACCCTCAAACCTCCACTCTCAAACCTCTGAAAGGCTACTACTGCTTTCACTCCATCACACCTGTACAGTATCGTCTTTTGCTGCCAAAACAGCACTGACCCGTCATGCACTGTGTATTCTGACACCTTTCTATCAGAACCAGCATTAACTTCCTCAGCAACAGTAGCTTGTCTGTTGGATCGGATCACACGGGTCAGCCTTCTCTCCCCACGTCCATCAATGAGGCTTGGCCGCCCATGACCCTGTCGCCGGTTCACCACTGTTCCTTCCTTGGACCACTTCTGATAGATACTGACCACTGCAGACCGGGAACACCCCACAAGAGCTGCAGTTTTGGAGATGCTCTGATCCAGTGGTCTAGCCATCACAATTTGGCTCTTCGTCAAACTCGCTCAAATCCTTACGCTTGTCCATTTTTCAACACATTAACTTTGAGGCCAAAATGTTCACCTCTCAGTGGTCATGTTATGTCTGATTGGTGTATATCGCAAGAAATGACTATTTTTTTTAGTACCCCAGAAAGAGGTTGGTTTTTTAGACGTCGTTTGAAGTGACTCAGGACATGTAGGAGACGTTCCAAATTTCGCACCAATTTCCCAAAATTTATAATTACATTATAGCAACATTTATATTATAACCTTTATAAACATTCGCTCCCTCACTTGCCTTACATTGCTCTTTTGTTGAGGGAAATATGACAAATAAAACGCAGCTTGTCCTGCTACCATAAAACAGGAAAAGTTCTCCTGATGAACTGTGGTGGAAAACAAATCGCTGACACTGGAGTGTCCTTCTAGAAATATTAAATACCAACATTTATCTCCTCACAAAAAAAACCTCGTGTATCAGCAATAATCAACATCATTGTTAGTCTTCGATTGTGAAGCGTCTCTACCATGTCCCTATACAAATCTTCTGATCAATCATTCCAACAGCGCTGTGGAATACCAGACAGCAATAAACCCTGTGGAATGGAAATCTGACATAAACTCCATCAAAACATGCTGAGATCGTTCAGAAACTTGCGTCCCGAATCATCTTCTCCTGGATTTGACTTATCAAGATTTACTGAAAACTGTCACATTGATCGTTCTCCAGCTGAAGAGAAACATGTTCAGGCTGCTTAATTCAACATTCAGAGTCTGGCTGCGTCGTCTTAAGCCCCAGACATAATTCTGGAGAACCAGGAAGTGCAAATCAATTAAAAATCCCCAAAATAAGGGCAGCAAAACACCTGTTCCATATCTAAGAAGAATATGAAATGCAAATCGCTGCATTTTAATAGGATGCACCCCAAAATGCCAATGTAATTAAATTGGATTAAACTGATATGTGAGTCAATGTCAGAGTTATGAATGGCAAATGATACCAAAAATACAGGACATTTTATTTATATGACAGCTGAGTAAAAGGTTAAAACAATTCTTTAGATACCACACCTTAAGTGCCATTACATCTGTCCGCTTGTGACAGCAAGGAATTAGTGTCTATAATGACCTCAGAAACTACACTGACCTTATAGTTCCTCATTGATTGCTGTTGTAGAAAGGACATTAATCAGTTACAGTTACATTATTTACTATCCAGTGTCACCCAAATGAGGATGAGGTTCCCTTCTGAGCCTGGTTCCTCTCAAGGATTCTTCCTCATGTCATCACAGGGAGTTTTTACTTGCCACCATCGCTACAGGCTTGCTCATTAAAGATAAAATAGGGATAAAATAGTTTAATTTATTTATTTATTTATTTATTCATTCATTCATTCATTCATTCATTCATTCATTTATTTATCTATCGGTTTATTTAATTATTATTTTTTCTCTCCTTTCTCTCTTTCTCTTCTTTCGTAAGGCTACTTTGAGACAATGGCCATTGTAAGGCGCTATAAAAATAAATTGAATTGAATTGAAAATTAAGCTTTTTTCTTTTTCTTTACCAACCACATGCAGTACAACGTAGTGGAATGCTGTCTGGTTCATCAAAACAGGACCAATAAGAATAAAATAAAAAATAGTAAAAAGAATAAAAAATATACTAGGAATTGCATTTCAATAAAACTATGATGAAATAGAATTTCCTATACAGGTAGGAAGGGGAGAAAGTATATGGACAAATATACGTGTAGATGTACTATTAAATACTCTGAAGACTGCATTATGCAAATGAGTGCTCATTTACATATTACCTATAAACAAGTTTAGTCGATTCTAGCAATTTCGTACAAATTTAGAAAATTCGTACCTGCTGATGTTTTTCAAATTCCAGTTTAATGGGTGATTTGATGCAGTTACACATGTCCTGGTAGGTCTGTTTCAGAGCGAGATCCATCAGGTGCTTGTGATAGGCGCCTGCCATGTTCCCGCAGATAAATATGATGATGTTGGCCAGCATCTGTAAACACAAAGACAAATCAAAAGCAGGGTTTGGTCTTTGTTACATTCTGATGATAATACACTATAGAAAGAGTAGAGTGGACAGTTGAATTTGTGCCTGTTTTGGGGTGTCCATGTCACGTCTCACTCCACAGTGGTGTTAACATGAAGCTCAAATGAAAGTGGACACTCAGGGTTTTAAAAGTTTGTAGTATTTCTGTTTTATTTAGTCTACTAGGGGCAATACAGTATGTTCATGGAAAAGTTTCAAAAAACAAACGGTTAGTTTTTCCACAGAAATGTTTCTCAAATCTTTAAAGTAAATATTGATATCAAATCCATTTCTGCTCTCTGAGACGCCCCAAGTGTTTGTTCATAAGCATCTAAAATTTCATCTACAACTGCTAGAATTTTTAAAAGGTTATCCAACAGAGGGAAAAACCCACGTCTCACATCGAAAGCCAATAGAGTACTGATTCATTTTTATATCATGAAATAATTCTTTTGTTTATACTGATTAAAAATATTCCATAAGTTGATTCCCGTTCTGCTGGAGGTATGGAACACTGGTACAAAGGGTCAAGGTGTCTAAAACAGGAGACATTTTTATGAATAGGAGAGCACCATCTACCCCCAGGTCTGTAGACGTTCCCCATTTCCAGACACTCATAATTACATGGCATTGCTTAGTATCAACAGGAAAAAGGGGAATGAACCTTCCCAACTGTGGCATCTCTGGGAAATGAACGTGGGTGCCAGAGACAGGATGTAGCCAAGAACACCACTTTAGAGCGTCAATCATTTTAATTAGCCTCCAGGACCTCCGGCCATTATTACTCAGATGTACAATATTAGCAGGTTACACTAGTCCAGCAGCAGCAATTACATTGTTCACTTCAACAATTAAGAGCACACAGAAGCAGGAGTGCCACAATTGTGTGTGTGTGTGTGTGTGTTTTTTCCGCTGAGAAAACAGTGTTTGTCCTTTAATGGTCACATGTAGAAGATTAGATAGAAAAAGTGTACTGTTTTGTCTACTCTGTTGCTGAGGGTCTCTTTCTCCTTTTCTGTAATCCTCCTTGTCCTAGCAAGACGGATGTCATATGTAATATTTTTTTTATTACAGCTTGGCTAAAAACTTGGATTGCTTCATTATGCAAATGAGTGCTAATTTGCATATTACCTATATATAAAGACACATTTGTAATATGCAAATATGAATATTGTACCCAAGATCGCTTTATGCCTCAAGATCACTTTATGGCTTTAATATCAATGAATCTGTGTGAAATTATGTGGATGCTTGCTAGTGAGTTGGAAAAGTTTGCTAGTGAGTTGGTCTCGGGAATTTACACAGGGTGATGCGAATAACATAAAAACATCCAGTGAGCATCAATCCTGAGGGTGGAAACACCTTGAGTAACAGTTATGGCAACTCAAATAATGACAGTGCTGAGCTGAAAAGCATCTCAGAAAGCTAAACCTTACTAAAAAGATCAGCAGAAGACCACACCAGGGTCCACTCCTGTCAGCCAAGAACAGGAATCTGAAGCTACAGCGGACACAGACTCACCCAAATTGGATGATATTTAGTGTGTAATCAGGTCTTTCCTGGAAATGAGGCCTCTGGCTTCTTAGGAACATCCTCAATAAAGAAAAAAGTGTGTTTATCGGTCATGGGAGAACTCCTTTAATAAGTCCTTCTGCTCGCTGTAATTACTGCGTGCTGGCTGTAAAAGGCAGAAGACAAGATCCAGGCTAGTGAAGAGCGCTGGCTTAATTAGAAATCACACGCTCATGGAATCACACTGCTGACTCATCACCGGGGCTCATCGGGCTCAGGACTGCACACATGCATACAGTACATGAAGTCATACCGTCGCTCCTGGGGGCTAAGGGTTAAAAACAGAAACGTTTGCAAATAAAGATCTAGAAAACTGAAACTGAAGTGTGACTGGGACCATTGTAGAAGGAAAGAGAGAGAGAGAGAGAGAGAGAGGGCACACTGTCAATTTTTATTTTAACAATAACAAAGCTTACTGCAGAGAGATGATTATTAGCCATTATTCAAGAGTCCAATTAGTCTAAAAATGGTTTCTTTCAATGAAAGAGCAGAGAGAGTGACTGATTAATCAGCTAGAGGACAGGCCCATGGCAGGTCCTCAGAAATAAAATAAATATGGCAGTAAATGGACCAAACAAACCACGAGGATTGTGTTTAGTTTTAAGGCAGGCTCTTAATAAAGAAATAAAGTGCAGCGTGTCATTTTAAGCCCTAATGGAGAACCGGTGGTTCGTTCTTGTTGGATCGTGCGGGCCGAGTTGCTATGGTAACCGGGCTGGTGATTAACCTCTGGTTAAAACAATCATTTTCCAAAAAGCTCCTGCATTTGCTCGCTGCATGGTGCAATTTGGCA
Source organism: Hemibagrus wyckioides (assembly GCF_019097595.1). NCBI lineage: Eukaryota > Metazoa > Chordata > Actinopteri > Siluriformes > Bagridae > Hemibagrus > Hemibagrus wyckioides. The sequence goes on along the minus strand of NC_080721.1, from coordinate 9,438,338 downwards.
GAAATGTGAAGGGATAGTTTTTGTGTCGCTCATACAGTACATGCGCTGATCTGTTCTCGCCTTTCAGAGGCATGCGTCAAGAAAATGAGCAAAACTAGATCAATCACACAATGGCATTTTTTGTGCCCTCAGTCATACATTGTATTATTTCTCCTTTTTTTTGTATTCAGTGTACTGGATATTTGTGTTGGAGTAAGCGGGTCACTATTTGATGAGCCCACTGCGGATAATTCTCCACTTGGATGTATGTATAGTGTGCTGATAAAGTTGGCTAGAATATCAGGGGACATGTACATGGAGCTCAGGATGGAGCAGGCTGTGTCATGCCTCAGGGTTTCTCCATGCCAGTGTGGTCGCTGTGAAACAGACGCAGCGTGTTATAAAGCAGGGGAAACCGTCTGGCCTGTGTTCGCTTCTGGCCTCAGCTAGGGAAACATGGCCAATGCATGATACCACATCATCAATGCCAGCTCTACAACAAAGACAAGACGTTTATTTTATTCGGTCTCGTTCATTTCCGTTTCATTCATTTGACCATGCTGTATGGTTTAGAGACTGAGGAAGAGACAGGAGTCAGAGCTGGAGGTAGCGGAGCTGAAGATGTTGAGGTTCTCTTTGGGAGTGACACGGTTGGACAGGATTAGGAACGAGTACATCAGAGGGACGGCTCATGTTGGACGTTTGGGGGACAAAGTTAGGGAGGACAGATTAAGATGGTTTGGACATGTTCAGAGGAGGGAGAGTGAGTATATTGGTGGGAGAATGTTGGACATGGAGCTGCCAGGAAGGAGGCAAAGAGGAAGGCCAAAGAGGAGGTATATGGATGGAATAAATGAGGATATGAAGCTAGTGGGTGTAAGTGTTGAGGATGCAGAAGATAGGGATAGGTGGAGAGAGATGATTCACTGTGGAGACCCCTGAAGGGAAAAGACGAAAGAAGAAGAAGAAGATTTCTTCAGCTTGAAAGGTTGCGCCACTCTAATAACCTCTCGACTGTACAGGAAGCGAGTGGAGATTTACAGCGAGTGCATCACAGTTTTATACATGAACTCGAGTCATTTTTGGATAAAAGTATGTGAGTGCACTGATACTCTACAGCCTTGTACTTATTTCCATTTCAAGGCCCTTTGAAATGAAGGTTATTCCAGAAATACCTGAGGGTCATCTTTTCAAATTCAGAATAAATTAATGATTACATTTCCATTAATGTCGGGCTTTCAGTGTAACACATGGGTGAGAAATGAAGGCTATTTATGTAGATGAGTTTTAATGGAGGTCTCTTCTTTCTGTGAATTGCCAATTTCCGTGTTCTATATAAAACACAATCACAAGCGAAATGATAAAGTGCATGCAGAGAGTTACGTACGGTGAAAACACCATGCCTGCAAATTACAGGCAAGAACACAATGAACCGTGGCAGCTTTGCAGCAAAGTCACTTTTTATTGCCGTCCCGTTTATACACACACACTAAGATAAAAAATGAGTCCCCTGGATCATAGTGTAAGGTATAAACCGCAACACGGCACTTTACAGAGGCGGAAACTGCTCTAGCTGCCTTTTTTTTTTAGGTTTATAGGCCAAACCATGGCCTATTTCCAACTTTCCGCTGCTTGCATCTGTGATGCTGTCCAATGAACAAAAATAGCTGAGGAAGGACGCTCGCGACACAGACCAAAAAAACAAACAAAAAGACTCACCTGCCAGACGAGAGGCTTGGTATGCAGCGTTGTGTTTGAAAGGCAGACGCTGAGGACCAGAGTGTGGGAGGAGGACGTGATGATGCTGGCGATGATGGCGTCCCGCATGGAGAAGGGTAGCATGGTGTAAACCACGAACACTATAAACAGAAAGAAAGAGACCTGCGATGGAGCAGAGGAGAGAGAGAGAGAGAAAGATAATGATATAGATTAAGGTTTGTGATATTTCTATTTCCCCTTTGAGGACTGGTGTATAAACAAAATAAAATTGCAGATAACAGAAGTGATTATTGGTGCAAACCGTCACAGTAATTCGACTCAGTGTATAAAACACACACTGTGTATACAGACATTGCCACAGAGCAGCCTTATATAATAGAATCTGCATGTATTTAAAATTCCCTAATGAGGAAAAAACCTCCTGAAACGACCTCAGGAAGAAACCTTGAGCCTCTTCTGGGTGTCAGATTATACAGTACATCATTACACTTCTGCTATATGACAAACGGTGAGGACACAATGTGATGAAATCATGTGTATGGTGAATGAGAGTCTTAACGATTACAGCAGCAGCTCTTACAGCATGCACTGAAGCACTGACGATGCTTTCGCTCATTCGGTGTTTAGTCTGTTTCGACTGAACCCTGGTGTGATCCCCCTTTGTGCTGTTGAGAACAAAAAAAATCAGACTTTCACGCAGACCGAGACAACCGCTCGGAGGGTGTGTGATTGAGGTAGCGCTGGTCTGATTACAGTGAGAAAGTGATTTGATTCTGACTGCAGGAAGGAACCTGAACTACAGATCTGTGGTGCAAACTGGGCGCTACAGAAATGTGACCCAAAAAAGAAGGAGAAGAAGAAGAACTGAGGGCAGGAAGCCTTTATTATCGCCACACATAGTGGAATTCTTTTATTCGCATATCTCAAATAAGGAAGCTGGGGTCAGAGTGCAAGGGCAGCTATGATACAATGCCCCTGGAGCAGGAAGGGGCAGGTTAAGGTCCTTGCTCAATTGCCCAATAGTGGTGCTGGGGCTCTGAGCAACAACCTAGAGTCTTAATCACTTAAACCACCTTAACTAACATTTTTTTGTCTTTTGGTTTGTTTAATTATTTGTGAAACGAACCAAATATGGCAAAGGTATCAATTTCCTGAGCTCCTTGAGGCATAAACTGTCACATAGTCAGACAGGAAGTCAAAGACTCCTCAAGGTTTCAAATAATGTGACTTTAAATGCTAAAGCCTCTACACACACACACACACCATATTTGAAGTGAATCCTATTTTCTGTGTTTTTATGCTGCTTGTTTTGCAGTAGTGTTGCACAAGGTGCTTCACACAGGAAAGATGCACCTGCTGCCTTTGTGCTTTCTCCAGATTGTAAAGAAATGTTGGAGCAGAACTGTGCTGGACCACTGATACGTAAATCCTGGACACAGTTATCATTCTGACCTCTCATAACCCCAGCCATCGGTCACGGTTTGAACGCGGTTTTAAGTTTAGCTTGAAGAAATGCAGAATCTCCCGCTTTGAATTGTCAATCTGTCTTTTGGAGGTGAGTGAGATGGAGAGTGACGACCCGATTCAGCTGCTTCTGCTATAATCGCCTCTTTTGGCTGGGCTTGTCCTTCAACGAGTCACTGAGTTATCGAGCAGGGAGAGCTCCTGGTATTTATTTCGAGTTTGGTAGTGAATAGGGAAATGATGAGCCATCACGAGAGGCACAAATAAACCAGGTTTGATCATCTGCCAAATGCACAGCACAGGAAATCAATAGACAGAGATGCAGAGACAGTCTCATTATCAAGAGTCTGCCTCATTGAGACACACACACACACACACACACTACGCTTATTGATATACGAAAGTTACAGAAAAACAGACGTTGTTTGAAAATAGAGTTCTCGTCCATTATTCCTGTGGAAGGGCAGACGGTTTCTGACTCACCTAACGCAATCTCCTGCAATAAAACATCACCAGGAGACTGAGAAAACATGCACGGAGCTGGAAATGATGGAGAGGTACAAGATGCTAAAATATTTTATCATATAATAATAATAATAATAATAATTTTCTTTTTATAATTATATTTTTAAAACCTCTTAAGAGTTTGAAATTAAACTTAAGGAAAGAAAGAAAGAAAGAAAGAAAGAAAGAAAGAAAGAAAGAAAGAAAGAAAGAAAGAAAAAAGAGGTGTGAGGAATTTAAACAGAAATAAAAAAGAAATTTGCTCTAAAATTTAGATAGATAGATAGATAGATAGATAGATAGATAGATAGATAGATAGATAGATAGATAGATAAAAGATATATTTTATCATATAATACTACTACTACTACTACTACTACTAATAATAATAATAATGATAATAATTTTCTTTTTATAATAAATAGATTTCTAAAACATCTTAAGAGTTTGAAATTAAATAAATAATTAAATAAATATAGAATGAATAAATGAATAAATAAATAAATAAATAAAAATAGATAAATAAATAAATAAATATAAAATTGCTTTACAAACAACAAAAATAATGAAGGAAATTATTTGCTCTAAAATACATTATCTATGAGCGTCTAGACGTATTCATTCCACATAAAACACACATGCACTAGTGTTGTTCATCAGCTTGATAGCCTCTCACATCCGATCTAAACATTCACACACACACCCCGTCATCATTCAGTGTAAATGTAAATGTACTCGTTAATCAGAGCAGCTGAGAAGATCGCCGTCTCAAAATATCATGAATTCTGCCATCAAATATTAAAAGTATGATTATAATTTTAGCTCTTTATTAACGAAGGCCCGAGGCGTGTTATGAAACTTAATCAGAGATAAGCGTCTGACTGTGAGCTCTTCTATTTTTAGTCTGAGAAGAATCGAGTAATGAAAGTTTAAGGGGAAATGTTGTACAATAAAGTTCTATTTATGGATATGGATATGGATATGAATGCACGAAGGATTAGAAATATTTCTAAGGATTAGAAATGTTTCTAATGTTTCATTTAGAAGGATTTAGAAGATGGTTCTAAATTGGTTGGTTATTCAGGAAGTCTGTGAAGCTTATAATCATTAGCTACTCAGTCTGAATGGAAAATGATATATATACTCACTGGTGTGTGTGTGTGTGTGATTCAGAGGGTAAACGATCGATGTGCCCAATGGTGCAAAAAGAAATAAAGTAGGCTTTGAATTTAATATGTTAATCAAATTATTCCAAATATTAAAAAATGTCCAAAAATAATATAGAGGAGGAGCATCTTCCCACAGGCTGTTTGGGTCCTCAGTCAGGACAACACCTAGGACTAGAATTTGGGTCTTTCTGGACTTTTCTGCACAACACCCAACACCTCATGCAATAACTGCACAGCACATATTGCGTATATAATACTAAAATTGCACGCACACACTTCCACTTCATTCCATAATCATACACCATATTCATATGTATTTAAAATTTTTCTATATAGATTATTTCCTTTGCTTGTAAAAATAATAATTTTTATTATAATGCTATTTTTAAACATCTTAAGAAAGAAAGAAAGAAAGAAAGAAAGAAAGAAAGAAAGAAAGAAAGAAGTAGAAACAGATAGATAGATAGATAGATAGATAGATAGATAGATAGATAGATAGATAGATAGATAGATACATAGATACATAGATAGGTAAACGACAGTAAAATATTATATGATATAATTATCTAATAATAACAATAATAATAATTTTCTTTTAATAATTATATTTTTTAAAACCTCTTAAGAGTTTGAAATTAAACTTAAAGAAAGAAAGAAAGAAAGGTGTGAATAATATATATATATATATATATATATATATATATATATATATATATATATATATATATATATATTAATAAAATTGTTTATAAACAAGTAAAGAATGAAGCAAGTCATTTGGTCTAATAGATAGATAGATAGATAGATAGATAGATAGATAGATAGATAGATAGATAGATAGACCTACAGACAGACAGACAGATAGATATTTTGTGAATGAACATGAAGTTGGATCTTTGAGAAAGAAAGAAAGAAAGAAAGAAAGAAAGAAAGAAAGAAAGAAAGAAAGAAAGAAAGAAAGAAAGAAAGAACTCTTTCTATTTTTTATTGGAAATTTTTATTTATTTACCCAGTTCGTACTGGGTATGGTGGTGTATGGTGGAATAAAATCTGAATGTGAAAAGCCTCAGGAAGAATCAGAATTTCAGCGTTTCATCCCTCTTTCGTTTCTCTCTTTCTTTCTATCCCTTTCACCTTTGCTTGTCTTTCACACCTATTACATAATGATCTAATGCCACCACAAGAGGATTCATTGATTAGAGAACCATTCCAACTAAAAGAAGTAAAGAAAGTCTGTGTATGTTTATATGCTGTGTGTTTTTCCTGACTGATTGGAGTTCGGTGGGTCACAGCCACTTCCCATGCTTCTCTTGATTAAAGGGTTTGATTATGGCCTCTTTTAAAAAATAAAAAAAAAAACAACATGAAAAAGCTCTTCAGCTGTGTCTAAGCGACTCAGACGGAGACGGACTGCCTGGAGAAAATGTTTCTTACAGCGCAGAGCCCTGGTCTGTACACCTAGGTCCTGTCATCTTTGCTGGAGCAATGAAATTATGAAGAGTGACAGCATGAAAAGCTGAAGTATCGCCTGTAGGTTTATTACGACTCGCGACTTGTGTAGCAAGCAGTCGATCAAATTCGAGCAAAGCCGGGGTTATACTTGCTTTTAACTTTGATGGCTGTCGTGTGTACGCGTTGTTCATTTGGCAGGTCAATTGCATGTAATTAGTGTATTGCCTATGGATGTTAGCGCAGCGGCGGCGGAGGAAGAATGTGAAACAGTGTGATGTGATGGTCTTTCTCATGAGAGAAAGCCAGGATGAGAGAAAAGCACTCTTGGTAATTGCAATGAGATTGTTTTAATAGCATAACATATACCATTTACACAGCACTGCTAACATCATTCCCTCCTTAGAGAAAAGTATTCCGGTGCTGATGATTTTATAAATATAAAAAGCTTACAGGTGAAGTGAATAAGACTGATGATCTCCTCATCATGGCACCTGTTAGTGGGTGGGATATATTAGGCAGCAAGTGAACATTTTGTCCTCAAAGTTGATGTTAGAAGCAGGAAAAATGGGCAAGCGTAAGGATTTGTGTTTGACAAGGACCAAATTGTGATGGCTAGACCACTGGATCAGTGCATCTCCAAAACTGCAGCTCTTGTGGGGTGTTCCCGGTCTGCAGTGGTCAGTATCTATCAAAAGTGCTCCAAGGAAGGAACAGTGGTGAACTGCCGACAGGGTCATGGGTAGCCAATTAAGGATCATTGATGCACATGGGAAATAAAGGCTGGTCCGTGTGATCCGAGCCAACAGACGAGCTACTGTTGCTCAAATTGCTGAAGAAGTTAATGCTGGTTCTGATAGAAAGGTGTCAGAATACACAGTGCATCACAGTTTGTTGCGTATGGGGCTGCATAACCGCAGACCAGTCAGGGTGCCCATGCTAACCACTGTGCACCACCGAAAGTGCCAACAATGGTCACATGAGCATTAGCAGTGAAAGAAGGTGGCCAGGGCTGATAAATCACGTTTTCTTAAACATCACTATCCACATTTGTGTGTGCGTCACTTACTTAAGGGAACACACAGCAACAGGATGCACTATGGGAAGAAGGTGAGCTGGCAGAGGCAGTGTCATGCTTTGGACAATGTTCTACTGGAAATCCTTGGGTCCTGCCATCCATGTAGATGTTACTTTGACACATACCACCTACCTAAGCATTGTTGCCAAAGCAAAAATGGTTCAGGAATGGTTTGATGAGTACAACAACCAGTTTTGGCCTCCAAATTCCCCAGATCTCAATCCAATTGAGCATCCTTGAGATGTCCTGGACAAACAGGTCCGATCCATGGAGGCCCTACCTCTCATCTTACAGGACTTAAAGGATCTGCTGCTAACATTTTGTTGCCAGATACCACACATACCTTCAGGGGTCTAGTAGAGTCCATGCTTCGACGGGTCAGGGCTGTTTTGGCAGCAAAAGAGGGACCAACACAGACAGATAGTCTATATATATATATATATATATATATATATATATATATATATATATATATATATATATATCCCATGTCTTGTCTCTCTTAATTCAAAATTTTTAGTTCCAGTGAAGGGAAGATGCCATGCTACAGCTTACGAAGACATTCTAGACAATTCTGTACTTCCTGCTTTGTTGCAACAGTTGCATAAAGAACCACGTACTGTATGGGTGTGAGGGTCCGATGTCCTCATACTGTACTTTGAGCCATATAGTGTATTTCAGATTAGAATGACAATTCCATCTAAATCCGACAAACCTTTAATCATTTGATCTTGAGATATCACATTCAAAAGAATCTTAGAGCTAGTAGTGGAGGCATAAGAAATAGCTACTTTAATAGAAAAGTATGTGAGTATGTAATGATTTACAAACATTTGTCAAGTACAACCCCTCATCCTGTGCATCATTCTGGAGTAATGATTGATGTAAAACCTCCATATACAGCATATCCCTTTAAAATGTGAATATTCTGAATGGAACTGTGGACAATTTAAGCTATTTTCCAAAAATAAGGAAGTAAACAAGAAACACGTCAACAACAGCAGAAGGATGTGTAGAAGAGATTGAGATCGATGAAACTCTTGACTGTTGCACCAACTATTACACAATAACTCATGTCTAAAGGGTCCTGAGGTCATTGCGATTGTTAGACTGCTACCTCCGGTCTCTTCCTTGCTAAGGATAAACACAAAGGCAACTGGGGCCACTGCGCCACAATTACCTCGCCATTGTGTTTCCGCCTGCATGCCGACTTGCCAACGGAGCCGTGTCACAATTTCTTCCATTATGTCATTTACGCTTCCAACATAAATGCTAAAGCCTCTTGAATGGTGGTAAATATCCCCTGTGAACAAAACCACAGCTTCCAGGTGCCGGCTGTGATAAGCTAAAGAGCTCGCTAAGGGCTATGTGAGCAGCATGGCACTTCAGAGTGCCACCTGATGAAGCTGGCTTACTTTGAATGTAGAGTGTGCTTAATGGAGTGTGGGGAAAAAAGTGTGAGCTTGGTGATAAAGGGTTAGAGAAAGAACGGAGCAGAACGAGAGAGAAAGAGAGAAGACGTCAGTTAAGCTTTTTAATAATGCAGCACCAACAGGTATTAATATTTCTGCAAATAGATAGAGAGTGGAAGAAAAAGAGAGAAAGCAAATGAAGAGAAAAGATAAAATTAGATGCAATGTGAAGGATGTACCTGATTTAAGTACATCTGGAAAATTAGAATGATTCGTCACTGTTTCCCTGAACAACCATCATATATATAATCATGGATAATAAAACTCTTGTGTTAAAAAAGACTGCACATGGTCAAGCTTTTAAGAAGGACAGTAACCCACTTTGAACCTGAAAGACAGAGGCACGTGGAGAGGAACATCACCGTTAACAACTATGTGGCATCATTCTGCTTTAACGCTGATCTTGAACGATCAAATTTATATTTAAATGAGAATGCTAGCATGGTGTAAGATTATAACTTAACACTTATTGATGCTCATCACACGAGCTGGTGCATATTTATATCCGAATTAGCTGATAAGTTCAAAGACACTTTATGAAGGGTAAAACGATTCCCCTGTTCATCTACTCTTTACAGAATAGTTTCAAAATAATTTTAGCTCATTCTGAATAACAGTGAAAGAACCTGCTACTACTTTCAATGACACTGTTAGCTAACTTTTGATAGCAGACTTGAACAAAACTTAACCCACATAGCAGGCGGGTCTGGGCCAGATCTGGCATTAAGCCGGCACTGCTGGCTGAGTTCTGCCATGGCAAGTGGAATGTCAACCAGGTGCGGACCAGGTCTGGCAGTGATGGCACTGTTTATATGATGGCATGCCAGATGTGGCCCGGTTATGGTTTGGTTTATGTGGTATGGCCCAGTGCTGGCCCACGTCTGGCCCAACTCTGGCAAACCAGACATGGGCCACCAAAGGGCCGTCATTCTTTGTGGTACGTGGGCCGAGTGTAAGTGCATTGTGTTGGCCAGAACTGGGCCAGACCTATTTTGCTATCTGGGTAATTTTATCTCCACTATATCTGGCCTAATATTAGCTAGCTTGCTAGTACTTTGTTTAAATTATGTATCTTTAGAGAACTTGGCTAATCCTCAAAACCACCAGCTAGCTACCATTCCTAGCCAGCTGCCAACAAAGCTGATGTTACATTTATATTAATCAATATACAAATATACATGTATAGGAAAGGTTAAAAGCGTCCTTCACAATAACCTACATGCAATTTCACGTATTCCATGCTGTAATCAGCATCAGAGCTGGAGATTCAAAAAAAGCCAAATGAGATAATCAGGAAACTGGCTCTGTTCTAGGCTGCAAGCTGGACACCCTGAAAGTGCTGGTGGTGAAAAGGGGGATAAAATGGAGAGGATCATGAACAAGAGCAAACACCACCTCTGTTACATTCTGGCCAAACAGCAGAGTCTCCAATAGACTACAGCAGTGTTGCAGTAACAGAGAAAGATACAGAAAGTCTTCTTGCCTGCTGCTATCTGTCTTGACAATGAGGTTCAGGAACTAAGTGGACATTGGACACTATCGATTAATTATGACCACAATCAAAATTTTTATATACACACTACCACATCTGCTCAACTCACATCTCTAACATACAGCTTTAAAACTGACAACCTGTAGTATACACCTGTCAGGCACAACATTAAGACCACCTGCCTAATATTGTGTTGGTCCCCCTTTTGCTGTCAAAACAGCCCTGACCCATCATGCTTTGTGTATTCTGACAGCTTTCTATCAGAACCAGCATTAACAAGTTTAATCTTTGACTTTGTATAGATGGAAGCTAGTGACAGATAAACTGCTTCTGACATCTGACCTTGCCGTGACCTTGAACCTGTATGGATTGAAGCCAAAATCCTTCATTGGTGGTTAAAATGATAGATGTTCTCGGTAGTGGTGGAGGCATAGAAATGTACATTTTAGATCCACAAAACACCCGAACATGTACACCCTCTGTGGAATGATTATATTATACAGTATATCCCACAAATCATGTATTCATGTTCTAACAGGAAGCAGCATGATCATACGAAAAGAAAAGTTCTTCTCATTTCCTGTATTTTCGGTGATATTATGAAACTGACCGAAGACGTCACTCTGACAATGTCCGAAATATTCACGCATCCACATTTTTGCTAATCCTGTTGTGCTACTGTATGTTTGAGCGGGCTGACGGCTCTGTGTACTGTGAGGCCAGCGCTTTCACAATGGTGTGAATAGATTTTGAAAAAAATAAAAAAATAAAAATCATGTGTCATGTGCTGACGCAAATAACAAAGAAGCGGTGCACACTGAGAGACTTTTGTGAGCCGGGGTTATTTGAGTGGCCGTGTTAAAAAGTGGTATTTTCGTATCAAATCATGCACTGGGAATCTTGCAGGGCTTTTTTTTTTTTTTGATAATGAGCTCTACAGTATATGATTTATGTGTATGGATATTGGGTATTGCCTTTGTGTTTCGCTCCTCAGTGCTGGAGTTGCATGCATCGACCCTGTGTGGGGGAAAAAATAACAGATTTATGGCGTCTAAAAAAAAAAATCCAGAACACAAGGTGTGACAGTTAGTCATGTACTGAATCAGATTCCACTCAATTTGTGTAGCGCTTTTAACAAAGGACGGCGTCATGAAGCAGCTGTACAGAAAAAAATATCGATTCAGGATATAAATTAGAAATGTAAATGTATCCCTAATGAGCAAGCCATACACATTGTGCATGTACATCCGTGTAGACCGTTCATTTCGGAGATACGCTAAAGTCCATTAGATGAGTCATGTTCAGTCAGAGTCACGTACGGTTCTTAATTCACAGCTATATACAGTAATTAATGTTCATTTTGGCAGCAGATTGATTAGGTATAAACACGCGCAGCAACTCGAGCATGATGAAATGTGCAGCTAAAAGTGTTTCGGTGCTTATGTGGGGCTGGTAACAGCTAAATGAGTAGCTGCGAAATGAAGAGGGAGCAGGGAACGGAGAGCGTACCGAGAGTTTGAGAGCAGGAGCGAGAGCAAAATAGCAATGGTGCGATTTTCATTTTTATAATTACAGTAATACAGTAAGTGCAGCCATGTGGTGTGTAATCCTCAAGCACTTTAGTTATAGGCATGGATTCGCAATATGTTACAATTCACCGGGACTGGAAAAGACATGAGGTGAAACTTGCAAACTTCACCCACACTAACCAGCATGTTGTTTTTTTGATGCAGTTTGAGATGCATGTAATGACAGATAAAGTGAGAAAGGCACGTCGCACCGTCTCTCTGCTCTCACCTGGTCCCAGGGACAGACAATCCCTCCGGAGAACATGAAAAGGTAACCCATGGCAACCAGGCAGCCCCAGATGAGCAGGGAGAAGATACGGAGGAGCTTCTTGAAGACGGATTCGATGCAGACAAGGATGAAGATGGAGAGGAAGATGGCCAGTGTAGTGGGCACAGTGATGAGGAAGGCTACGTGGTCCTCCATGGCCTGGAGAGAGAGAGAGAGAGAGAGAGAGAGAGAGAAAGACAGAAAGAGGGGAGGGGATAAGCTCAGGTAAAAGGGCCTGTATTTGATTGCAAACTCCTAACAAAAGTACTGGAGTAATTAGAGAAACATTAAGAAGGAAAATGGGCCTTTTTCCCCAAATAATTAAAAATATCGCAAAAATTACAAACGTTCTCAGAATCATTAGTGCGAAAAACATAAGAAAGCACAAATTAAGGCCGATAATGTTGCCAAATACCTGCTGTTTTTTTATTACTCGCTTCCCTTATTCACTTATACTGGAGTAGCAGCAGAACAACAGAAGCTGATTACGGTGCTGCGCATGCATTTAACATGAAGACGTCCAGAGATATAACGAAAAATAAAACAAGCGCACCAAAAGCAAGACATGCATTAACACGAGTGGAACATTTAATACACTTTTTATTAGACTGAGTAACTAAATAAAGCACTATAAGAACTGAAACTACGAAGATTTCCTGTTAGGGTCACTAAAAAGAGTTTAAGGATCTATTTCTCTAGAATCCATATTGATCCACAGTCTCAATTATAAAATGCTTTTAAAACCGAATTATTGTTCCTAGAAAGACTGTTTATAATGTACAATGACTTCAGCAGGAGACAAAAAAAAGGCCATTAAACCATATTCAAATGTGATTTTGATTGGATTAGTCTGCTGTAGGCTTCAGGCCATTATTTGTGATCTGTTATTTGGAATAGTCTCGTCCAATTAACTGCAAAAGAGGAAAAAACAAATCAATAAAATATGTAAGGTGTGAGGTAAAATATGAAGGAAATAAAAAGAAAGCTCAACAAATACTTTGAAGCCCAGAGAGTTAGGACAGGATTTAGTGCAGGATGTTGAGGATCAATACTCGAGTAAGCCCTGATATAAAACCATAAAACCGTTCCACAGCATGGGCTGGTAACATCTAGACACCCAGGAGGCAGAAGAGCATGTGGATGAAACATCCAGAGGCCAACGTGACCTTTACACCCTTTCTCCCTTTTCACGTCACTCCATTTTTCTTCTGCCGGTGTGTGGGTTAAAATATACAAAGTTTTCTCCTCAAGAGGAATGTATCACTACAGCACGAGGCAGCGGGTCTCTGAGAAAGAAAAACAAAGCACTGAATCATCCAGCTATCCATCCATTTTTCTGTACCGCTGAGCCTACACAGGGTCATGACGCGCCTGGGGTATATCCCAAGGGACTCAGGGAACAAGGCAGAGGACCAAGGGTTCCAAACCCATCACAGGGCACTCACACACCACTGACAATTTACAGATGCCAATCAGCCTTCGACTGGAGAACCCGGAGGAGACCCCTGAAGCACAGGGAGAAGATGCAAACTCCACATGCAGAGTGAAGACAGAAATCGAACCCCCAACCCCAGAGGTGTGAGGCAAACGTGCTTAGCCCTAAGCCAGTCTAATCAGAATGGAGAAAAGTGTGATCTCAGAGACTCTGGAGATAGATTTTTACACACAACAGTCTCTAGAGTTTACACAGAAGAAACAAGTAATACAACACACACACAAAAAAAAAAACAGTGAGTGATAGTTCTGTGGGCAGAAACATATTTTGATGTGAGAGGTCAGAGGAGAACAGACTGTAAGGGGAATAACTCAAATAACCACTCGTTGCAATCGTGTCCAGCAGAAAAGCAATGCACCGCTGCCACCTGATTTGCTGATTGAATACTTGCATGAATGACCATCTATTAGATGCTTGCTTTAATACTTCTTATTCATATATCACTTTAAAAAAAATCTTTTTTTTGTTTCGACATATTACACTATATTGCCAAAAGTTTTGGGACACCCCTCCAAATCATTGAATTCAGGTGTTGTTTTTCAGGGGTTGGGCTCGGCCCCTTAGCTCCAGTGAAAGGAACTCTTAATGCTTCAGCTTCATACCAAGACATTCTGGACAATTTCACACCAAACTCGCTCATCCATGTCTGTAGTTGGGAGCATGAAATTGTCCAAAATGTCTTGGTATGAAGCTGAAGCATTTAGAATTCCTTTCACTGGAGCTAAGGGGCCGAGCCCAACCCCTGAAAAACAACACCTGAATTCAATGATTTGGAGCGGTGTCCCAAAACTTTTGACAATATTGTGTATGTTTGACACCGAAGAAAAAAATGGATCTGCATCTTCTGTCAGCATTTTCTGTCTTTTTTTTTTATATACAAAGGGTTGTGTCTATAGGTGGTGGCCTAGATGCTGATTAAAACATTGTCTAATCGGTGATGTGAACTATACACAAACATTATTATAATTTATTAATAATAATTTTAATGATCAACTAATATGAAATTTGCCAGCCAGAAAATATGTCAGTGCATAACCTGACTCTGAATACAGAGGACTTTGCCCAGGTAAAACATAGTCTTTACAACCCATGTGATATGATTATTCAGTATTCAGTGAGAAGTTCTTCCCAGGTAATCAGTTGAAGAGAGCATCATTTAGACCGAGTGAGTCACCAGACGTAAGAGGAGACACCCTGGGGAGCGGAGTGGACTCAGGAAAACTCTTGCTGCACACGAGCTGCATCTCAAATAAGTCCCGAGGAACTCGTACAGCTTCGCAGGAAACAAACCAGCACAGATTCAAACACTCATTCACAGATTTGAGCATGCTTTTCCGGCGCATGTATGAATATGCTAAACATGCATATCAAAGTCCAATTAGTGCTCTCAGTCACTGATTGCATGATTAGCCCTAAAACGCCAGTCTCTCCTTCTTTTGAGCTCGGTCCCTGCTGTTTGTCTGGGTTAAAGTTAAAGCTGCAAGAGTGCTTGCTCATCATCCTGCCTCCACTCCGCTAAGCGAGGACGTGTACGCAGCTAATTAGGCATTGGAGCGCATTTAAATCCATTTAAACTCCATTTTCCTGCGGTCACAAAAGCAGCCGCTTTATTATTGCAGAGGCCCTTCCTGCTCATTCGCCTTATCTATTTGGGCCGTGTGTGTGTGTGTGTGTGTGTGTGTGTGTGCATGTGTATGGCTGTGCGGGGGTATGTGTGGTTTTGGAAACCGCCACAGAGCTGCTGATGGGACAAGAATGTGAAAAATGTCACCCAGTGTCAGCAGTTCGAAACTTCACAGACTCAAGCTGTAACACACAAACACATTGAGCCTGTCTTCTCTCTCTTTCTCTCTCTCTCTCTCTCTCTCTCTCTCTCATTATTTATCATCTGTGTATGAGAGAAATCCTGATAAGGAAACACTTGTGTTTTTTTCCCCTTGCTAGTATATTTTTAATCCTGCACTTTACATGTGTGGGTGTGGAGTGGGAGTAACCGGAGCCCATTAACACCTTCGCCGCATGACGCCACATACAGCTCTCATGTGCTGAGGATTAAAGTCTGCTCAAGAGTCCCACGATGATAAACAGGCAGCGTTCGCCGCGTTCACTGCATCCAACAGCTTGTGCAAACGCAAGCGCAGATAAATACGCACCTGCAACGACGGATATTTCAAAGCGGATTTCAATAACGCTGTAATATACAGAACCACAAGGAAACAAAAACAAAGTGCTTCTTCACTTGATGATAAAATGTTTCTATCACGGTGGGTGTGGTCTCTTCCAGGATGACCCCGCCCCCATCCACAGGACACGAGGACTCACTCAAACTCCAGGTCTGAACCCAGTTAATGATGTATGGGAAATTTTAGACGGTTGTATTAGACACTTCCGCTCTTCACCAGCAGAATCAAAACACCAACTGAGGGAATATCTCTCTTTAGATAAAGCTCTGGAGTCTTGTAGAATTTATCACGGGATGCAGTGATTCTGTCCTGGTGGTTTATGCTAGTCTAACACCTTACTTGCATACTGTGTTTTGTTTTCCTTTAATTTGTCACTGTTCTGTAAAATACTAGATTTCCTGAACTCAGGAAATAATATGGGGGAAATGGTTACGATGTTGGATCAGATGTTGGACTACTGATCAGAAGGTTGTGAATTCAAATCCCAGGACCACAAAGCTGCCAATGCTGCGCCTTTGAGCAAAGCCCTTAACCCTCTACTGCTCAGTTGTATAAAAAAATGAGATAAAACGTACGTCGCTCTGGATATTGGTGTCGGCCAAAATGCCATAAAGGCAACTCTATGTAAAAAAAAAAAAGTTACAGAGACCGTCTGATTTAGGTTCAATGTTGAAGGTTCTGTACAAATGACCCAAAGCTTAAATCACAGATCCGCCAGAATCACTGTTTGGCCCCTGAACAAGAACTGTAACTGTTCAACTCTGTCCTTGGATTGGATTCCATCTCTCTTTAGATTTCCAGATGAATTAAAAATACATTTAAGGAAGTATGTAGAACAAAGACAGGGTTAGACAGGGAGACAGTGATGGATAGGGAGACAGGGTTGAACAGGGAGACAGGGTTGGACAGGGAGACAGGGTTGGACAGGGATAGACAGGGTTGGACAGGGAGACAGGGATGGACAGAGTTTATAGAACAGGTATGAAAAGCACTGAAAATAATCTTCACTAAGACATAATGAATCATCCAAACGGATACTTTCTCATATCCACAGTATTGAGCTGTTTCTGCCTTGCTGCCCCAGGTTGAGTTTCTTCAGTGTGTGGGTGAGAGGTTGGATATTTTGCATGTATTAGACTGATGTTAGTGTACTGCAAGCCAAACAGATACATTGGAGGCTTTCTTAATGCAAACACTATGTTCTGTAAATTTGCATGCTGTGTTTAAGATTCAGATGAAGTGTGTTTAAGATTCAGGTGCGTCAGTACAAATAACTTTGAATGATGTTATATTGTAAATATTATGACATACATGGTCATAATTTAGGCGTTTAATACATGGTTTGGGGTTTGGATTTGTTTGATTGCTCTGATACTTGCCTACTGCTGATTTTGGTGGATTTTTTGAGCAGATGTTCACACCAGAGCTGCTAAACAGCTAGAAAGTCTCAGCAGGACTAGTAACATATCAAAGGCAGCACCTTCTGTTTTAGAAACAATTCATTAATTAGTGAAATACTGCCTCAATAAATAATAAAGGCTTGGGGAGACTGGATGGAAGGTTGTGGGTTCAAAATCCTGGGACCAGTAAACTGCCATGATTGGGTAGGTCCAAGAGCGAGCCTATTAACTCCTATGTCAGTTTCATGAGCAAAAGCAACAATATAATTTTCTCCCAAATGGCTCGACTTATCAGCACATTCCAAAACCCTTTCCTGAAGTTAACAGATGTTTAGAGAGCTGATTGGTAACATCTTTTAATATTCATCATACCTGCTAGCTATAACGATGCTCAATAATGGTTATAAATTTGCATCAACTCACAGAAAACCCATTCATGGTAAAGTATCCTGTAGGTGCCTTCTATCTCCATCTGTATACACCAAATTTTAATATCTGGTTCTGGATTTGAACCTGAAGTGGGTTCTTTGGTTGCTTCCCACAGGATTCAAGTCCCAATACACACCTCTATTCTCAACCAGGAGCCCTGAGAACCTTTCTGACAAGCTTCTTCATATATTGCATAAGGTCTTGAACACATTATCTGATCAATCCGAATAATGTATTCCCTCCTACAGTAATACCCCAGAGACAGTGTAATTGACTTTTAATGATTTACAGTGAACCACCCATGTGGTTGTGGGTTTTGAAAGATATCTAACGTTAGCCGGAACTAAAAAGTGCTCTCTGCCTTCCTTTGCGTAATAGCTTACGACGTACTGTATTTCCATTCATTTCTCCTAGGAAATAACAACAACAATTATACATGAGTATATACGGTTATCGTGTGCTTTTAGCCTGAACTCTGTACTCTATCCTCTCTGTTTTTCAGACGAGCAATACTTCCTTCAGTAGCAGGTCATGTTTATGGAAGATTTGTCACTCTGTGAAGCCCAATAAATCCCAATCCGGTCACACCTCCTCCGAAGCTAGCAGCTATGCAGATGCGAGCAAGAGCTAAGTGGCTCCTTCTGCACTGTCTCTCTGGACAAAAAAATGAGCTCTGAAAGGAAAATGGATAGTGAGTCAGCAGCGAGTGAGTGAGTGAGTGAGTATGTGGTGTGTGTGTGTGTTGCATTATAAGGGTTTGGAGTGTATGGCTTTAGTTTGAGGTAATTGGAAAGGGACAGAAAGGCAGAGCCGGGAATCGTTCGAAATCAAATCTCACCCATAAAACCTCATTGGGCTAGAAGAAATTAGACAGGGTTTTTTTTTTAATCTGACTTTTGCTAATAAACACGAGCCAATAGGATTTAGAGTTATTGAGCAGCACGGATACCGCATGGCCGCCTGTGAATCCGAGACGCGACAAGGAGACAGAAAAAGCCTTTGATAAATGATTTCACTCGTTTTCAAAGCAAGTTACGCGCAAGTTAAGTGATTACCCGCTCTCGCATTGATTTAACACGCAGCTAATGATCAACTGATCTTATCATGTTAATTCGCTTTTCCAATTACGCGCTCTGTAAGCACTGCGCGAGTGAGGGGGAATTAATAATGCCTTTGTTCTAAGGGGGCCACTAAAGAGTCACAAGTGTTCTGGCTCTGGAAACACAAGATAAGCGTTTTCAGAAGGGAAAGAGCTTCCTGCTCTAGAGGAGGGAGGTTAAAAAGGATAAAATTGAAACAGTCAAGATAGGAAAGGAGATAAAGACATTTGTATTCGGTTTTTTTCTTTTTTTCATGGACTTTCTTTGATAAGATGCCCGACATGCCCTAATATTAACACATTAATGTGACCTATAACATTAGAACAGCCGAGTAAAACTTTCGGCAGCCACAGGACTCATTTAAGCGTGTAATAAGTTGAGTGAAGATTTATTGCATGGACATGATACCACTATTCAAACAATACAGATACTAATCATGCTGTTTTATAAAGCATTTAATTCCTGAACTTTCCAACAGAAAGACGATCTTTAATTAAAAAAGTAACCGATAGACTAATACCTATAAGCAATCACTAAACATAATCACTGTGACAAGACCACAGACCCCCAGGAAAGCTTTAATGGACCCCTGGTTATCCCAGGACCCTGATTTAAGAGTCATGCATCAACCACTTCCAGGAATCCTGCATATCCATTACGGTTAATGAGTCTAAATCACTTATCGGCAAAGTTCTGATATTACTAATGTTAATGACGCCTTTATAACAAAGTTGCATAACTGTGTTATTATCATGCATGCACATAAAAAAATACCCATTTGTATAAACCTAAAAAAAATGTGTAGATGGTGAGAGATACAACATTTCAACACTACACTGCACTACAACTTGTCAAAGCATGACTCCACAGGTCCTTCACAGTCGTGTTACAGAAATAACAAGTGCAAAGAGAAGAACATGGAAATGTAATGATTCGAAAGGATATCTGGGTTATTATTATAAAATGTTTTTAAAGAGACACTCCATTCATACAAGGTCAGTAGCTGCGATTTATTATTAGATTAAAAATGACAGGTTGAAGCCGAAGTGACAGGACGTGTAGGATACGAGTGGTGATCGGTTGACAAGCTACTAAGATGAAAAAGGCACTTACCAGTCCCGAGGCGAAGAAGACAGCGAGGAGAGACACGCATGCTCCCATGACGATGAGGAGGAGGAAGACGATGAGCGGGTGCTGCTGGCTCATGCGATAGTACGACTCGTAGAGCCAATCTTGAGACTTGGGTCCCCGCGCATCCTCCGGCCCCTCCAGCATATAGGCTCTCTGTGTCCGAGGCATGGGGCCAGCCTGGAGCCCGGAGCCTTCCTCCTCCTCCTCTTCCTCTTCAGCTTCCTCCTCCTCTTGCTGCTTCTGCTCCTGCTCTTCCTCCACGGGCCGAGTGCTCAGCTGCAGCGAACCGGCCAGGCGCGAGCGGTGCCGCGGCACCAGAGAGAGAACGGCCGCACGCAGCATTCTCCAGCCAACATGATGAAGTGAGCGCCTGGGAGAGAGGCAGAGAGAGGAAGAGGGAGCGGGCGGGAGTGTGAGACAGAGAGACGAAGAGAGAGAGGGGGGGGCTAAAGAAAGTGTTAAAGTGACTCTATAGTGTGTGTGTGTGAGAAAGAGAAAAGGAGAGTGAGGGACACTAAATGGAGAGAGAGAGAGAACGATTTATGTAGACTTGTGGTTAAGTACATATCTTCTCCTCCTATATACTTGTATATATACTCACCGGCCACTTTAATAGGAACAGCATGCAAGTGCATATTCATGCAATCATCTGAAAACTCTTAGGAAAGTAAGATCAAGGGACAGAGATGGAAGGTAAAATTACAACAAAATAATATCAAAAATAACTACAATTTATTCATTCATCCATCCGTCTTAAGTAACCGCTTACTTTATCTAGGCTACACTCAAACTGTGCCTACTATTTAAAAATAATCTCTTGAAAACAACTAGTGGACTTTTCCAATTATTAAACAATTATCTTTAAATATAGCTGCATTGTTCTGTGAGCCTTTGCTTCAATGCAGGTTACAGACTTTTCCCTCCAAAAGGGAAGTCAATGACACAGAACAACTGAAGGTATTTACTTAGAAATATAGACAGGAAGGAAGTGCACTACGCTGCCAAGGGACCTGGCATACCTCTAGCTCACTGCATTGCTCTTACCTTACTATTTAATGGCTTGAAGGTCCACCTTTCTCCTGACTAAGTGCGTTAATGAGTTGTACACGAGTCTCCACATGGCTATCTGCCAGCTAACATCACAGAGATGGATCTGTCCTGCTCCTCTCTTTCAGTAATTACAGATTAGCATCCCCACATGAGATGGGTGATTACAGATTCTTGCGCAGTCCTACCTCTCGCTGTTTTAATATAGACTCTCTGTAGGTGTGTTGTTCCAGTAGTAAAAGAGATACGTTTATTCGGCTAGCGAAGACGTTAAAAACGGTGCTGTCATGTTTTGGCCCTGGCTTCTGGTGTAAGACATGGTGAACAATGTGATCACTGTATTTCAGACATAGTGTAGTCGACATGCAGACGTTTAATTTAATCTACACGTGTCTTAATGCACATGCGGTTAGCGCCGTTAATAAAATTTACCAGGCTGTTCTCGGCTTGTAAGATGTAAAAGCCTACCTTTATTAACAAAAACAGGAAGAAGGAGAGAGAGAGAGAGATAGAGAGAGAGAGATAAAGAAAGAGAGAGAGAGAGAGAGTAGGGAGTGGAAATTGCTATAAATGAGCTGGCAGGAATAAGCACCCTGTCTTTCACAGCTCAATTATATAACATTAATAAAAGTTTTTCACCTTTGGAATCCTGTTGTCAAAGCGGACTATTCCAGATGTTTCTGATTTTAATCCAGCCACACAGCTGGATAAATTATTTCTGGATAAATACATTGAACCATATCAAGCATCTTCAGGAGATTTCTTTCTGTCCCAGACTTTTTTTTTGATTGAAAGGGTTACAACTTTCTTTCTCTTTAGTATATTTGGTATTCAGGAAACACAGCATGAAGCCTGAACATCATTATAGAAGTGAAACAATTAGAAAAGATCATGAATGCAGTAGATGCAGCTGTGTGTAATAGTTTGCCCTACATCATTATTACTACACCCTTTCATAAGGCCTGGTGATATAATCCATTGCTAATCCCTGACCCTGTCATTGTCGAGCCGCTGATAGATATTAGATTTTATCCTCCATCTAATATTGTGACCAGCCGTCACTTGGGCAGACGAACGCTGGGGATTCTCATTAGCGAAGCGAATCGCATTTTCTAAACTTTGACCAGTGAGTGATTTAGCTGAGATGAAGCATCTGCAGAGAGACTAACGAGACCTCGGGAAAGAGACGATCGGCTCTGGAAATGGAAAAAATAAAACGTTCCAGAGTGACAGGTTTGCTTTACGGTCTTTTGTAGTATTTGAGGAAAGTACATCAAACGCTCGTGAAACTCCGGCGATGAGGAAGGAGCTATTCATTTGGCTTTTAAGCATGTTTAACTATCTTGGAAGGAATCTCTTTCTGTAAATAGGTGTAACGGATGAACACATGGTACTGCACACCATTGTAAGCAAAAATTCCAATGGGACTTCATTAATCTGTCTCCATTATGGCCGTCTACTCTAATGGCTGTCTCTCTCTCTCTCTCTCTCTCTCTCTCTCTCTCCATCTCAACCCCCCCACTCTCCCTCTCTCTATCTCTCTCTCTCTCTTCCTCTAACCCCCCCCCCACCCCCACCCCTCCACCCCCCTGGACCATGACTCCACTGAGTCTGCCCAGTGAAATAGACCGATGATCTCATTAACCATGAGGATCTGTAAAACCACACACACACACACACACAGAATGAATGGCTCGGGGCAGTCACTACATCAGGATGACCGTCCTTTTTGTGGCATGAGCCTAATCTACTTCCAGTGTTTTACATATTATTGGCACTTTGGCCACAGTAATGGAGATGACGTACTGTAGCTCATCTTCTCTCTGTGGCGTTGTAATGCTATAATCAATGAAATTTTGCCTAGACGGCTTAATATATCATACAGCTGTCCCGGAAATGAGACATAACCATTAAGAGAGTAATATTTGACTCTTTAAGAGTTTTTTGTTTTTACAGTCCTGTACAGAAGGCGTACTAAATCTAACAGCTGTCTCATAATCAAAAATGCTGATGGATATCACCTACTAATTATCTGGAGATTATCTTGTATTACGTTGTGAGCAACTCCGTCTTCAAGATATCAAGATAACAGTCTTTCAACAAAGTCAATGACACCAAATGCCCCCCCCCCCCAAAAAAAAGAATCCATTTCACACACGAAGGTCAACAGCTCAACTTCACAATCACGATGCGATAGTGTTTAATCAGGACGTGCAGCGTTCAGCCGGCCAGCACTAGAAATGAAATGGCTCTTGAAGGTGACATGCAAATCCTCGACAGTCTTCTCTTTAATTTGCAGGGCCGGTGGAGCGGCCGGGCCACTGATGGGCTCGCCAGCGCCGTCACGGTCCGCCGCCTCGGAGCTAATCCGTCTGGAAGCGAAACCTTCTGGTTGAACCAGAAGTTTTTAATAAGACCACGGAGGTGGACACTCGCTTGGACACAGAGCTGACACACAAGTGTGAAAGGAAAAAAAAAGATGAGATCAAATTAATTGGAGGGAAGAGCTGCTGGAGAGCTGATTTAAAGGAATAACAAAAAAAAAAGAAGTTCTCAAAATCGTAAGTTTTTCGTATATAGAGTATCTCCAGCAGTTCCTTTAATCAGTCGGTTTCCATGCAGCTCATACAAACTTAATATACACCATGTGAGTGTGGCATAAATGAATAAATGAGTTTAAAGAGAAGGCAGAGGCTACATTTTTAACTGGAAGGAGATTAATAATAGAGCGAAGATGTCAGGGAAACGTGTAATACAGTATACATTACAAACAGAACGGCTTTTCGGTGTCAGATGCGGGAAACCTACGCAATGAAAAGCTATTCCTTGGCTTTGTAAGGCTGGCTCTTTAATAAAAAATCAGAGTGCAAACTTGTGTCAGAGCCTTTTCACTTCACACTAAACCCTGGGTTATCGTCGTACTAAACCCTGCATGAAACCCAGGTAAAGGAGCGCTTCACACTTGCGGGTTTTTGTTGCTTACTTCACATGAACCACAAAATATTATCTTCTTGTCTTGACATTGTGGTGACATAGATGTACGGTATAAAACGGTGTGGTTCGTTATGATTAGCTTAGCAACTGACACCCAATCAAAAGGTCAACAGTGTCACGTGACTATAAAGACATGCTTTGCACTCACAGAAACCCTATGTGTTGTGTAAACAGTAGTCATAAAGTCTTGCAGAAAGCGTAAAGGATTTACGCTGTGACCTTTTTTCCCCACTGATACAAAAGCACGAGACAAGCCACTATTTAAAGCGGTCACATATGTATATATCCAATCACGCCTCAAATATGCAAAGAAGAAGAAGAAGAAGAAGAAGGTTAATCCAGGGTTTAGGAATGTACAGTGTGAAACGTCAGATTATGAAGAGCCAGGATTAATTGTTATGAAATATGAGAGGTGTGAAACCTCAATCATCATAACACAGGATTTGATTTATTCTGGTTGCACGAATTATTAATGTCAAAATGACAAAAAAATATGCAGGACATATTGAAACGTTCGCCATTCATTCTTCATTCATTCGCTCGGGTTCTTCTTCAAATATCTGCTTTCTAGTCTCACGTAGCCAGACCTTCATGGTGGAAGATATGGACTCTATAGCAGCTGTTATTGGACAAGGACCGCCCAAGAGGGCGTATGACTGACATGTATAGCAACCAATCACAGTTCAGTTTTGTTCAGCGTCATGTTTGGGGGCTAAGAGAATGTAAAGCCAGTACAAAAAGCAGACCAGTGTGCAAACATAGTTCGCTCAGAAAGTACGAAAGAAACTTAATATCATTTGGAAACTCCAGTGTTTAGCTGATCCTTATTAGCGCTCAATGTCACAGTTGTAAACATGACGGCTTTCTTTTTCTACCACGGAAACTAGAGTGTCATGACAGCTTTGTTTCCAGGCGGAAAGGTAAATAACGCGACACACGTCTACCAGAAATCCTGTAGAATCAGATGACGACTTCAAAACTCCAAATCTGTGTGCCATATGCATGACGATGAATGGTATAAGCGTGATGGGAAGTGGAAGGTCAGAGGTTAAAGTGTTGGACTTCTGATTAGAATGTATCAGGATCACCAAGTTGCAACTGCTAAGGACCTTAGCCCTCAATTTCTCATTCGTAGAAATGAGATAAATGTGAGTCGTTCTGGATAAGGGCGTCTGCTAAATGCCAGAAATGTAAATGTCTGAGGCTGAGACTATCTGCTTGCTAACATCACACCATTACTGCTGATCATCACTTTCACTAAAATGGCGAGGAAAATGAACGTTACAGGAAGTGGTGGTTACAACAACAGCAGAAAATCTTTTCTAAATTGAGTCTCGCAAGAAAGACATTAACATATTTGCATCAGTCATTTGTAAAGAACTATATACTATTCGGCTCTTTCCCGTTAAACGTGTACTGTATCTAGTGTTTGATTTTCTGAAGTCATGTGACACTGTAAATGGACTAATTTCTAATTGCTCTAATATTTTCATTTTCATGAACCTGGCAGGAAAAAGCCACTGCTCTCTCCAGTTTACACAAAGAACACAAGTTCACGCCTGTTTTGTATTAATTTATTCTAATTTATGTGTTTTAAAACACTGACAAGCGTTCATAATTGTTTATTCTCCAATTTTTCCCCTCTCTGAAGCTGCCCACACAGGGATAGAGGACATAAAAACACACCTGCTTTAAAAAAAAGTATGCGTCGATGGAAAGCGTAAAATGAAAATACAAAACCAAGACATTGCTTGTGATTGTAACACGTTGTAATAAGCCGGAGATGCACGAGCAGGAAATTACCTGAGGAAAACGAGCCGAGTCGAGGCTTCCGATCCTCCCTCTGGCTGTGTGATTGTACTTTGTACTTTAGAAAATTGTGTATTAATGCACATGGATCTTGTCAGAAGCTGAGCCTGTGATGACTTCAGGTAAACAAATGAGCTGCAATGCAATAGAGACCTACAAGTTAAAGCAGAAATAGATTTTTTTTAAAACTAAATTTCATGTCACTACATCTTAAATTATTCCTTTATCCAAAAAAACCCTGCTTTAAATAATTTAGCCCGTTGATACGACTCCACATGAGTCACAGCACCGCTTCGAATCCTGACCTGAAGGAAGAATAATGAATTATAAATTTACGTTCGGTAATTTTTCCTCGGCCGATTTTCCTAGCGATCACCGGCGTGCACATGCGTAAGGACGAGCGAAAGGAGACTCTTATGTCGGAGGAAAAGAATCCTCTCTAATCAGAAACTACTGTGAGAAATCATTTGACTCATTTCCAGTGGTGAGTCTCTCGACACTCGCGCTGCTATCTCTAAACCACATCTGTGCTCGATTCTTTCTTTCAAAATGCATGGGAACCGCTACACTGAAAATGTCAAGTCGTTCACAACGCTATCTCAGTCTTTATAACGATCTCGATACTGTAAGGTTAGGAAAGAGTTTTTTTGGTCTGCATCGCAGGTTTATATTAATACACTGTTCAGATATGCGTCATATCGTTTCTATGGTGACGGCTCATTTACAGGAAATTGTATAACAGAGGCTTTACATAATAGTATTCTATGTTCAGACGTACAGCGACTCGCAGCGACACGAGTGACTGTAACGTTGCAGACTAGATGTGGCCGTGTCCTAGTTGGAAAAGCTGAACTTTATGCAAATAAGGAGCGACTACCAATGGGAGTGAAGACAGTAGAGCTCACACACTGCTTCTCCTTCATCTTGTAGAACATAAGCACTGCTGAATTTTATACACAAACACCAAATCTCCCTCCAGAATATTTCACTTTAGCCGCAAATAAACAGATTTTTTTTGTCTAGTTCTGTCACCCACCGATAAACGTTATCGCCATGGCAACCAGTAGGATGGCCTTCTTGCGACGTCGTCCTTCGGCGACTGAAGACTTTGTGTGAACGCAGCTTAAGACTAATAAAAACAATGTGTTGTTATTTAACAAAATAAATGTATAATCGTTGATATGGAGTTTTCTGGAAGGACAGGTTTAATATTTATGGGAGAATGGAAGGAGTCTCCAGTGTCAGAGCCTTGATACAGTCAGTAAGTCTTCTGCCACGGGTCATTTTTTAAAGACTGAGCACTTTTTGCTTTCAGTTTTCACAATTAAATGAGGAACTTTTTTTTGTCTTAAAAAATGATTAACCAGAGAAAAAAAGCTAGCTGTTATAACTAAGTGATAAGAGCAACGACATTAACTATATAGGAATGAAACATGTTCTGTCCAGTAATAGATTCTTTTCCTCTTATTCCTATTAATTACCCCTATAGACCGTATATGTGTATGTGTGTGTGTGTGTGTGTGGACAGACGCATAAAAGATTAGTAACACATGCTCAGTGGAAAAAACATCAAGCATCAAGTGTACACAGACAGGAGGTGTTATCCAGTATCACTGGGTTCCTCTGGCTTGCTTCCATTAAAATTTGAAACTTTTTCCATTTTTCTATTCCCGTAAAGCTAATTCACGGCAGTGTCCATTATTAAAAGCGCTATAAATAAAAGAATTGAACTGAATTCTTTTCAGGACTGATTTTAATGTTTGAATTTGTGCTGAATTTACTTAACTTCATGTGATTTCTGTGATTAATGTTGTCCTGGGACTATTTACAGAATTCTGAGTATCTTAAACAGTGATCTATAAATTATTATTATTATTATTATTATTATTATTATTATTATATAATTAATTATTATAATAACATGATTATAATTTTATATTTATATAACTATTAAATTATTATTATTATTGTATAATTAATTGTTATAATAACATTATTTAATTTTATATTTATATAACTATTAAATTATTATTATTATTAATAATAATAATGGATCTACATATAATGCTTGTTTTTTCCCCCTATTCAGCAGGTTTCTCTGTTTGCACTATCACAGAGCTCTCGGTAATGTCTAGGTCTATCTCTGCAGACGGCACAAAACTACTTGAATTCATTTCCCTTCAACATTCACTCATTATAATGGAAAAATCAGAAAATTTCTCGCTTGTCTTGGTCTGTCAATATTACAGAGGTCATTCCTCTGCTCAGGCTCCATGATGGTGAAACTTATGTGCCTTTGAGGTCATTTGCCATAGACTAGGAAACTGTGTATAGTTCCGATCACCTTGGTGATCAATTTAAGTCGATACTAGACTTGTGAAATCCATACATTAGATGCTGGAGTATGTAGTGCATAATGTAAGAGTGTAGCACATCATTTGGGACACAGCTTTAGTGGCTCAGCCTGTATTACAAACTTCTTGTTGAAGGGAGACGTCAGAGGAGAATGGCTAGACTGGTTCGGGCCGACAGGAAGGCAACAAATAAGCACTCTACAACTGTAGTGAGCACAAAAGCATCTTAAACCACACAACCCACTGAAGCTTGAGCAGGATCTGCATTTATCTCTCACCAAAAATGACTTCCGGTATCCTAACCAGTCTGGCTTTAATGGTTTACTCCACATGAAACTTAACATTCCATTAAATCGACTAAACTATCCTTGACCTTTCCACAGGATTATTCACAAGACTCTTTTGTTTATCCGTGTTGACCCTGAAAGAGGAAGATCATGGTGGTCAGTTACATCAAGAGGAATCTTATCTACTTCATTTAATGGTGTCCCACAAGGCACAGTCCTCGGTCCTCTTATATTATATATATATATTTTTATCTTTATAATACTCATAACATTTGAAATGCACACATTTATTCCTGACCTGCTTAAAATTCCTATCGGAGGAGCTTGCTTCATGAAATCTCATAATTAAAAATGAATAGCTACTTTCGAAATATTTGCTGTTTCTACAACCACGTTAAAGAAATTACTTCATAGAAATCGAAAAGGTTTTTCTAATACTTGTCCTGCATCTTTAACTTTAAAAACCGGGATCGATTTGACCGACCCGTGGTGCAAAATCATCCCGTCCCTTTCCCGCTGTTCATATCTACAGCTGCATAATATAATCCCACTTCAATATTGCTTAGTCCCTGTTCACCTTCAGGTCTTCTGGAGCTCATTTCCTCTAGTGGTGCTCCGAGGGATTTTAGAAGACTTTGATTCTCTCTCTCTTTTCTCTCCCTTGTCTTATTCCACTAATCCTTACTGTTGATACCGTTGGATCTCGATCATATGCCACTAAAGAACTTCCTTTCATCTTTACTCAACTGCACTGAGCTGACTTTCTCCTGCCTCTCTGCCTCCCTGCCTGCTCACAGGCCCTTGGGTTTAATCTCATTATGATTGAAGGGCTTCTTTCATACTAAAAAGGGGAAATGGGAACAGAAAAACGAATGTTAGCATTTAACTTTAACATTATTTTATATATATTTTTATATATATATTTTTTTAAGTCTACATTTATTTTTTTTTAAGTATACATTTGTTTGAATTGTAAAAAATTTTGAGGTACCAAGATAAACCAAGATAATTCACATCAGATCTTTTTACACCTTGAAGGCGAGCCACTAAAAACAAGTGAATGATTTAGGGGAGAAAAACCTGGTTGCATAAGTATGTGCACCCCTTTTGCTTGCATCACAGCATTCACATTTCTTAGACATTTACCAAATGAACACATCTTATCACTCCTATTTCACTCTTCTTTGTAGAATGCTCCGGATGATCCTATGAAGGATCAGATTTTAAGCTCTGACTGGATGTTCTAAGATCATCTCTTTCTTGACTTGGATTTCCACTGGCTGGAAAGTCTAACGTAGCCCTGCAGATGCTTCCCAGTGCACATAGAAGTCTTTAGGTGATAAGCAGTCTTATTTTTGTACCATTTCTTGTAGATTTTGTAGAAAAAAAGTACATTGGTCTGATAACAGTATTCCTGCCACATTTGTTTGGTTGCTAGAACACATTTAAAGGTGGAAAAAGATTCCAAAGAATTCGTCTTGGTTTCAGTACAAAAACCCTGAGGTTTTAAAAGCGGGGTGTAGACTTATGTCCATGGTGTATATATACACAACAGTACAAAGGATTTACTCCACTCACATGCCATTTTAAATAAAGGACTAAAGAACATCAAATTGGCCTTCATTTTCCAGTGTGTTATTGCTCACAGTGAAAATAACCCAACATTTCAGCTGCATCACAACAATTTTGCAAACATGTGCAATGAAAGAAAGAGTGAGGGAGAGAGAGAGCGTGTGTGTTTGTGAGACAGGGAGAGAGAGAAGGAGAGAGATAGAGAGAGAGTGAGAAAGAGCGAGTGTGTGTGTGTGAGAGAGAGAGAGTGTGTGTGAGAATGAGTGTGTGAGAAAGAGAGAATGAGAGAGCATGTAAGAAAGAGGTATATATATATAGAGAGAGAGAAAGAAAATGAATGAGAGCGTGTGTGTGAGAGTGCGAGAGAGAAAGAAAATGAATGAGAGTGTGTGTGTGTGTGAGAGAGAGAGAAAGAAATAAAATGAATGAGTGTGTGTGTGTGTGTGTGAGAGAGAGAGAGAGAGAGAGAGAGGGAGCGTGTGTGAGAGAGGGAGAATGAGAGAGAGAGAGGAAGCGTGTGTGAGAGAGGGAGAAAGAGAGAGAGAGAGAGAGAGAGAGAAGGAGAGAGATAGAGAGAGTTTAAGTGTGTCTGAGTGATAGAGTTTGTGAGAGTTAGTTAGTGTGTGAGAGAATGAGTGTGTGAGAAAGAGAGAATGAGAGAGCATGTGTAAGAGATAGAGAGAGAGAAAGAAAATGAATGAGAGCGTGTGTGTGTGAGAGAGAGAAAGAAATAAAATGAATGAGAGTGTGTGTGTGTGTGTGTATGTGTGAGAGAGAGAGAGAGAGAGAGGGAGCGTGTGTGAGAGAGGGAGAAAGAGAGAGAGGAAGCGTGTGTGAGAGAGGGAGAAAGAGAGAGAGAGAGAGAGAGAGAGGAGAGAGATAGAGAGAGTTTAAGTGTGTCTGAGTGATAGAGTTTGTGAGAGTTAGTGTGAGAGAATGAGTGTGAGAGAGAGAATGAGAGAGCATGTGTAAGAGAGATAGAGAGAGAGAAAGAAAATGAATGAGAGCATGTGTGTGTGTGTGTGAGAGAGAGAGACAGAGAGAGAAAGAAAATGAATGAGAGCGTGTGTGTGTGTGTGTGAGAGAGAGAAAGACAGAGAAAGAAAATGAATGAGAGCGTGTGTGTGTGAGAGAATGAGAGAGCATGTGTGAGTGTGTGTTTGAGAGAGAGGGAGAATATGAGAGAGAGAGAGAGAGAGAGAGAGAGAGAGGCATGAAGGAGTGAGAGGACTAGACAGTGAATGATGGAGTGAGAGAGCCGTCTAGTGGCTGACATATTTAGTGTTGATATTTAAATATATATAACAAAGAGCACACCCACCCACACACCCACACACACCTGACATGCCAAACACCACCAATAACTATAATAGCACATTGTAGGTGGTTTTAAAAGTTTTATTTAAAAAATAAAATAGAAAATAAAGTACATAAAAATATTACGGTGAAAGAGCAAAAAAAACAACAAAAAAAAGAAAGAAAGGAAGAAAAAACTTTAATTGACCTCATGGATGCTGGACGCACCTCTTTTAGGGCTTTCTCTAGAAGTTCAGGGGTGCTTTTGGCCATACAGAGAATCGTTTAAAATTTGCTCACATCTATTAGGGAGATTTGCACTCAGTACTGTAGTGGAAGTCTTTGTTGATCAAGGTTCAAGCCATAGAGATAAACACACACACACACACACACACACACACACAAGCCATGTTTCTTCATAAAGTCTGCATATTCACCTATTAATAATAATAATAATAATAATAATAATACACACTCAATTATGATCAGAGGGGTTTTTTTCACCCCAAAGATGCTGGTTCTACCTTAAAGCAGATCCTGCCCTGTCCTGCCCCTTATTACACCAAGGAGTTCCCTCTTCCAGTCCAGGGTGTGTGTAATGTCTCTGTGACGGCTATGACCTCACCGCAAAATTAACAGACCCCAATCAGTGGCTTTCTGTCGTTTCCTCGCTGCACTAATATGATCTTTATTTTAAAAAGAGAGAGAGAGAGAGAGAAAGGGAGACAGAGAGAAAGACAGAAAGAGAGAGAGAGAGACAGAGAAAGAGATGGAGACAAAGAAAGAGAGAAAGAAAAAAAAGAGACAGAGAGAGGGACAGACAGAAAGATAGAGAGAGAGAGAGACAGAGAGAAAGAGAGAGACAGAAAGAGAGAGACAGAAAGGAGGGGAGAAAGAGAGAGACAGAAAGATAGAGAGACAGAGAGAGAGACAGACAGAAAGATAGAGAGACAGAGAGAGAGACAGACAAAGATAGAGAGACAGAGAGACAGAGACAGAAAGATAGAGAGACAGAGAGAAAGAGACAGAC